>NC_136524.1:56260524-56358024 GCF_053919585.1 Euprymna scolopes
TCTTTCTTTGAAGATTGTAATGCTGGGTAGGTGGCATCCAAACCAGCTGCCGACAATTCCACTGCTTTTTTATTGAAACCAACCGGAAGCTCGTTTTATTATCCTCATTGTTCCTTTAAATGCAATTGTCTGGACCTGTTTTGCACTTGAATAATAGTTAGGTAGGACTTCAGGTTCTTCTTCATAAACCCTGTAGCACCTATAATAACTGGTATGATAGATATCTCCCCAAAATTCCAGTTTCTTTTCATATCATACATGGGACCTTTCTATTTGGTCGGTTTCCCCCTTTCAGCTCCGTTCAGACCTCCATCATAAGGCACACTCACTTCAATCAAGGTTGCAACTCTTTCTGACTTATTCCATATAACTATGTCAGATTTCACAGCAGCATTTTCAAGATAGGTGGCTGTAACGATTACATGGTCGTAATGTATGGTATATAAGTAATTTCCAATTGTAATTTCAGGTTGCAAAACTGGACAGGGTCGTAAGTAACATAATTTCTTATGTAACACTACGGCTACGTTCCTATGGTAACTGACTTTATTAATCACGTAACGCTACGATAATATTTCTATGGTAACTAACCTAATTTCTGATGTCAGGCTACGACTTCGTTTCTATGGTAATGTCTCATGTAACTCCTCCCCTACGTTTCTATAGTAAGTGATCTAATTTCTCATGTAATGCCACTTGTTTGTTTTTATGGGTAAGTGAACTAATTTCTCATATACCATTACGGCTACGTCTCCATGGTAACTGATATCATTTTTCATGTAACACTACTGCTTTTATTCTATGGTAACAGATCTTTATCTTATATAACGCGTTGCCTTCCTTTCTGTGATAACTCACCTAATGTCTCATGTAACGGCTCGCCGTTCTCTACAGCTATGTTTTTATTGTAACTTACCTAACGTTACAACTTTGTTTCCATGGTAACTGAAATAATTTCTCATGTATCGTTACGGCTAAGTTTCTATGGTAACAGATTACTCAAAACGATGCGAAATAAACGCCCATGTTCAATAAGCAAATAACTGTAACGATGAAGGATATAAATGTTTCCTTATCTTTTAGTAGTAGACCAAAATCTGAAATACTAATGGCCGCGAATGACAAAAATAATGTAACCGATATTTGGTACGAAATAATTACAGATAATATAGAAGACGTTTCGTTATGCATATTCTAGGGACATAAAGGTAAAACAATTTTTGGATGTGTGTGTGTGTTTTTGTAATTTGAAAAAGTCTTGTCTCTTAGTCGCCAACGTCTCAACTTACAAGAGCCATGGCAGCCAAACAAACCGGAAGTTCAAAACTCGAGTTTCGCCCATATTTGGGCTTATCAGTTAGACATATCCGAACCCGAATTCGAAACTCGAGCATCTTGCATGCGAGGCAAGCACTAGCCGTACACGTGTTAGTTAATAGAATTTCTTATGTGCGAGGCATTGGCTCAGTTAGCAGAGTGCTTTCTCGGGTTTCGAATCTCGTATTCGGATATGTCTAACTGATCAACCCAAGTGAGGGCGAAACTCGAGTCTTGGACTTCCGCTTTGTTATCTCATGGTTCTTGTAGGCTGCGACGTCGTTTAACCGCGGAAATAATTATATAATCTCTCACATTCTGAAAATTCTATTACTAATGTTTGTTAGGTAAGCAATACTGGATGACATCATCCTGACGAGTTGAAAACTTCCCCTTCTGAGAAATCGGCTTGGGGTTATTAGCTGGTTCGATGACCACATCCCTTGTCGAGATGAAGTGGGTCCATTCGACAGTCGGATTTCGCCGCGGTTTGCTTGATCTGAGTAAGTTAGAAGACGTTCTTTTATGCGGGGCGTTTGCTCAGATGGCAGAGTGCTTGCCTCGCATGCAAGGGCTCGGGTTTCGAATCCCGAGTTCGGATATGTCTAACTTTGTTGGTTGTCATGTGGCGTTGTTTGGCAGTAGAAAACTAGAAACATGCAGTCATTTTTATGCCCATCTCAAAAATGTTTCCGCTTTATTAGCTATACAAACATACAACTGTCTTTGTTTTTTACTGATATTTTAGATATAGTTTATTACATATATTTTTTATATTATCCTTATATCAGTAGTTACACCTATCAGCGGCTAATAAGCATAAAATACCAAAATAACAAAAGTCGCATTGACCTATAGATAGTCCATCTCGCCGACAGTCCGATACATCCACTATATTGGAAGTAAAAAAAGAATATAGTCTATCATCACATTACGCGTTGTATATATAATCATACACTATCCAGAAGCCATCGCATAAATTTTGTATAAGTTTTACAATTCAACTATTTCAACAAATACACTGACCTTTGATGTATATATTTACGTTTCACTTAAAGTAAAAAAAGAATGCATAATATTTATATGCTCGAGATAAAATTACACCAGAAAAAGGCATATACTTCATAGTACTTAAATTATTCAACATAAAGTAGTAGTAATAAGAATGAGAATAAAAATTAAAGCATGAAAAATCGTGTATAGTAATTTTATTAATCACTAGACTACGAAAGTGGGTCACATCGCTCGTTACAAGGTCATTTGAGTTTTATAATTATATAAATTATGGATGATGGAATTAAGTACTACTTTGTACATAATAATATCTTGTACTTTTTTATTACATTTACATTTTCACCTCAAACAAGGCATATTGCCACTTTGATGTAGGGGGCTACTATCAGGGACCTAAGTTCCAGGGGTACTATGTAGGGAGTTTAGCAGCAAGATGTCTGTTCACATTACACTTGAACTTCTGCATGTCAGTACAATTTGGGAAGCAGGAAACCGGCAGAGAATTTTAAAGAGCCTGCAGTTCTGGTGAAGAAGCTATTAGAGTAAAAGTCTTCTTACATCTAGGGATCTCAACTGTGTAAGGATGGGACTTTGCTGTTTGTCGGGTTTGTCGAAGTGTTTTTACCTCGAGTGGGTGTAGTTCCTCAGAGCATCCACTATTAAAATACTTGTAAAACAGACAGAGAGATGCAACATTTAGTTGGTGGGACAGAGTCTGAAGTTTAGATGGCAATTCAGTACCTATTAGGTTGACGACTCTCTTTTGGATACTGTCTAGAAATTAGAGACTAGTAGCAGGTGCACCAGCCCAAATGTGACAGCAGTCCTCCATACATGGGCGAATGGTGGCTTTGTAGAGGTACAGGATACTTTCAGGTGTAAGTAACTTCCTAGCACGATAGAGACAGTCCCCCTTCTTTGCGGCAGCCTTAGCAATGTCTCAATGTATCTATTCCAAATCATGTTTCTTGTGAACATTTTAATCGTTATTAATGATGGATCAAATTGCTACCTTGAACATGCTAATATTATGTATCAAAATTTAATTTGTTTCTTTACTTGGGAGTCACCATTTAATAAGGTCCAAAAGCCATTCGAGGATAATAATTAATGAATGGAATGTAAGGAGGATAATTGTTAATGAATATAAGGTGGTAAGAATTACGTGTAAATTGGGTAGAATTGATTACTTATGGGCTTAACACGAACTTGTTTACATTGAATTTAAAGGCTACCATTCAACCGTGAAGCAGGAAAGCGGAACAGTATTCCCCAGACAGGCAGTTCTTAGGAAGAAGCTTTGTTCAAGGAATCTGAGTTTAGATTTAGGCACAGGTAGAGGGTGGGGGAAAACATTTTTAGTGGTTGAAGCTAGTTGAGTGTTTTTTGTGAATGTTGGGCAAGGAGGGACAATAGATTGAAGTTCAGTCGAGAGCTTTCCATGAAGATAAAGATAGAGCAGAGATAGTATTGCAACGTATCTTCTGTGGAAACGAGGTTGCAGGGAAGAGAAAAGGGCATCCTCTACCAGGTTTCGAAAAAGGGTTTGAACTCTATCAAGGCTTAGTAATTATGAGTGATGGATCAAATATCGGACGTTAGATAATAGCCGGACAGAAGCAGTAAATTATCTGATTATCTGTCTATCTATCTGTTAATCTAATTATCTGTGTATCTACTTATTGATTTATCTATCTATCTACCTATCTATTATGTATGTATGTATGCATGTATGTATGTATCTATCTATCTATCTATCTATCTATCTCTCTCTATATATATATGATGAAAATAATGGAAATAGTATTCCGACAAAATAGAGAAATGAAAAGGAACAAACCGTATTATGTGTTCATCAATGTTTTGTCTTTATTTCGAGACTAATACGGTTTGTTCCTTTTTATTTCTTTCTCTCTCTCTCTCTCTCTCTCTCTCTCTCTCTCTATATATATATATATATGTATATGTATATATATATATATATATCTGCCTCTCTATATTAATCTATCTGTCTAGTGATGTGTAGACAACAGAGATTTGAAGTCATCTTTTGAGTTTTATTTTACTTCAGTCGAAGTTCTCAGGAATCAAGGGGCCCACAACCTGTAGCTAATATTTGAACTCTATATGAGATACATAAATATTCGAATGTTCCATTAAAGTTCTTTATCTCTCAAACACTGAGTTAGTAAAGAAATTGAGAACATAATCTTCCTCTCCCCAATTAACCATTTTCATAAGTTGTAGTATATCTTTCATTTTGGTCCCATGGTCTTACTGGATTCCAGGACAAGAATTTATCTAGTCTGGTGGAGTATCCAGCTTCATGCTATTACTTGAGGTAACATCACGTGGAGAAGGTGCACGATTCCTCGTAAAAAGCTAATATCTGTTAGCAATAGTGAGATCTTATTTGGGCAGCGAAGCGAATACTATGTGATTTTAAATATTTTGTCAGGGTTTACTTCTATTGAAAAAGTATCCTCATGCCAGGTTGTTCTGACAAACTCCTGTACAGAGAGACCTTAGACATTCGAGGACAGTGTCTATTAGGTATTATGACTAACTCTGTGATTCAGTAATTTTGCACCGAAACTATCTGAACAGAGACTGGAAGTACCGTGTCACATGTAACGTATTCTGGTTTGCGCAAGCATAGTCGGAGTTGGTTTGGAAACGCCAAAGAGACAAGATGGATTAAACAAGTCACCCCCCATAAGGGAGTGTCAGTCTCACGATGGATACAGAGAATTCACAAGCCATGATTCACCCCAGTTCTGCTGTGAAAAAATCCCTGGGAGTGAATAAAGAATAGAAATGAAAACATAGAACGTCTTGTGTCTATTTTGAAACGTTTTCTTTAAAAAGAACCCAGCGCCCCATGACGTTGGCGAATCCGCCAGGAGCGAGCAGCAAAAACAGATATGTCGTCATGTATATTTGTTACTTGTACTATATGTTACTTGTATTATATGTTCTGACATGCATGTACCAACGCCTAGAGGATTTACGGGCTGTAAAATTGACATTAATGATCTAAGGACAACAGTCTGTTACACAACATACATACATACATACATACATACATACATACATACATATGGTCCGTTTATGATAAGAACACACAGCCATTTATTAGTGCTACTTACACATTCAACAGAAATACAAACGCACGATATACAACATACATTAATTTGGTAACTTATATACACTGTCATATAGACACCCCTCCCGCTATACAACAGTTGCACGATAAATGTTCTTACATTTACAGTGGAACTTTTGAACGAAGAACACAACAACAAAAGGATAAAAAACATTAAATAAAATAATATTTGATGTCGTTAGTTTTAATTTTATTATTTTATGTGACTGTCAGCAGCAATACCGTTGGTCTGTCCACGTGTTCTGTTCGAAGTAAAAGGTGTTTTCGTGAGTCTCCTTTGTCACTCTTATCAATCTTCCATATAGTTGTTTCTCTCCCTGCTTTTCTTTATTATCAATTCTCCTTGTAGAAGGAGTATTTCATGAATTATTTAGATTCAAGTTAATTGGAGAATATGTCAATCGTACTTTAAGCTGATCGATATAAATACAGACTAACATTCCTCGTTATATTCATAATTATCTGTCGGTTCATCGATTATTTGGACATGAATTTATAACTTAACCTGTCAAACCCTGTTGTCTGGTCTGTGCGCGAAACTTATTCAAACTCATGCGCGAGCAGAGAACTGAATTATGAAACTTAATTATTAGCTTTCGGACAACAGATTGCTTTTCGAGAAACTATCGATGGCGCAGATAAACACACAATTACAGAACCTCACATACTCACATACATAACTATACACATTCCTTCCGTGCCTGATGCTGTTCATCAGCCAGTCAGTAAGTTAGCCAGTTAGTCTCTCTCTCTCTCTCTCTTTCCCGCTTATTTTCCTTGCCACTTTGCATATGTGTAAGCTTAAATGATGTAGCAAACACATATGGGTATATCTAGTAAACGGATGTTACGCAAAACACATGCACACGTGCATATACACAAACCCATATATTTGTGTTTTTCTGTCTCCTTTTTTCTCTCTATCATTCCTTCTCGTTATCTTTAACCTTCTCTATCTATTTATCTATCTATCTATCCATATATATATATACATATATATATATGTATATATATATATATGTGTGTGTGTGTGTGTGTGTGTGTGTGGGTGTCGCTCTGCTGTACGTGTGCGTATATATATAAATATACGAAAAAGTTTGGGAGAAAAAATAACGCGTGCATCTGCACGTATACTAACACACACATACATTTATTTACACACACACATAAACATACACTAATACACACGCATAGACGTACACTCACATAAATACACGCACGCACACACACACACACACACACACACATATATATGTAAAGAAATGCGTTGGTGTGTAGATGTCGTTTGTCTTTTTAAAATAATTTTTATAAATTTAAACGAAACGCACAACTTAAATTTTAGTTGGATCCGTTATGCCTTCAGATGGAAAGCGGTATATATATATATATATATATATATATATATATATATATATATATATATATATATATATATATATATATATATATGCGACTGTGTGGGTGTATGTGTCTTTGAAATTTTCTTATCAGTTTGTTCAAGCTGAGTATGGGGTATTCTACCGGATGCCAAACATTCACCCGCTATCTTATATATTCCAACCGAGAGATCTTTTTAAAGATTAAGATCGTCCCAATTATTTGAAACTCTCGAGAATTTGGTTCACTAGATATCTTTTCCAGGTAGTTTTTGTAATTCTTTTTCATGAGTCCAATTTTCTCCTATAATTACTGGAATGATATCTTCCAAAGATTCCACTTTCTTTTCATATTATACACAAGACCGTGGTATTTCATTATATTTTCCCTTTCATTTTCGGCTAGGACAACAGCATATTCTTTTTCATTGTTTTGATATCTTATATGATTTTATATAGAGTGGTGTGGTTCTCGGTTGATTAACTGTGTCTAACTGTGTCGGATATATATTCGAGAGTCAAAACAATGAAAAGAATATGCTTTTGTCATAGCCCTAATAATTATATATATGTATAATATATATATATATATATATATATATATATATATATATATAATAATAAAATACGTATTATATATGTTTGAAGCCAAAACAACGCATTATTACAAAATAAACAGACATTTATTTTGTTTGAAATTTATATTGAAATTCAGAAATATATTTCGAAGCAACGCCTCATCTTCAGCATGCCTTTCTTTTTTGCCATGTTGTTGTTGGAGCAGATAATCAGAAAGTATAAGTCCCTTTGTTGTTTTTTACGGTAGTTTTATTCAAACTCAACCGGCGCTTCTAAGGAACAAAAATCTGAACGTGAATCCCGCGTAACGAAACGTACCTTCCGAGATTAAAAAAAAAAAAAAAACTACCGTAAAAACAGCAAACGGACTTATGCTTTCTGATTATCTGCTCCAGTACCAACATGGCAAAAAAAAAAAAAAAAATGAATGACATACTGAAGATGAGGCGTTGCTTCAAAATATATTTTTTAATTTCAACATAAATTTCAAACAAAATAGATGTCTCTTTATTTTGTAATAATGCGTTGTTTTGGCTTCAAACGTATATTAAAAAGAAATTAAAAATAATGGTACTCATGCACACCCCCGCCCTCGGATTCCAATCATGGTTAGGGTTTGACAGGTAATCACTGAATTCAGCCGAGCCTTGTTCAAATGTTGAAACACTAAATCAATATTCTATTTATTTTTTTTGCATAATTAATTAATGACGGGAGTATTTTTTTGTTTATTTTCTCAACATCTGTTGACAAAAAATAATTTGTACATTCTCTTGAAAAACAAAAAAACAAAAAAGGAACAGACTTTTCTCCACTTTCACCTAACTATTTACAGTGTTCATATAAAGCATTAATCTTTTCTTTTTATAATAAAAATTCTGTTTTCAAAAAGAAATGTTTACTGCCAACTTTCATTAAAAACAACACAACGCGTGGCCAGGTACAGCTTATATATATATCTATTTACTATAACAATTTAGTACCTATAGACACTAGTGTTTCATCCTTTCGTGAATCCTTAGTGAAGGGTGTTACGATTTACACCAGTCGATAGATTCGACCCCGGCAACACGATCCATCTCTGGCTCGATTAGCAAAGACCGAATCCAATCGGCTACCATTTACCTCGAGAGATATCGTTGAATTTAAACATTTTATTTTTAAATGTTCTTAACACCACTCACATTAGTCTAATCCTTATACGGTGATCTATGCATAAGAGCTAAATTGACCGACTTAATTCAACTGAAAGTGCTCAACAATAAGAAACGAGTTTCTTGAAGGGGCTGTCATAATTATTTACTATAATAATTATAAATGCATACATCTTCCTCTTACAACGAGAGCTAGCGAACATCATCCTCAATATCACAAGGCGATAACTCTGGTGAAGTTATGGTAAAAATAACTAATCAACTTCCCCTTTGACAAGGGTAAAGGCATTATGTATCACCTCACTCAGAGCACATACAATAATTCGACACTAGAGAACACCAGCAACGAGACACCATACGAGCATTAAAGATCCAACATCACATAAGCACAACCTGAAAAGAAGGAAATTATCTCATAAATATACACACCATGAACGGTAAACTATCCACTTTTTATCAACTCACAAAACCAGTAACACCATACAAATCAAGGCCATAGTTTCCAACGTAACGGTCTACACTTAGTACATATCCTCAACTCAACCTGTTTATTTTGAGACTTTCACTTCCATAAGCATACACTCAGCATTCAACTAAATCAGAGACTACATCTTTTGCAGTGATCCTCGGAATCACAACTTCCAATTTTACTAAAATATTGCTAATCGCCTATCGGGAAATCAATCGATCAAGTTGCCTAAGCATTTTTGTTTTTATTACATGGAGTTCACCACTTATCAAGGCCCAAAGGCCACTCGGGGATAAGGGTTATTGTGTGTACAGTAATCAATGGGATGCTGTAGCAATAATATTGGAGAATTGATAAGGTGTCATTACTCAGGGGGGCGGTTCATCAGGAATTTGTTTGTGTTGGACTTGAAGACATCCAGGTTGAAGTCGGGAGGGAAACAGGCAAGCGGAACAGAGTTCTACAGGCGTGCAGTTCTAAGAAAGAAGCTTTGTTCATGGAATCTACGTTTTGATTTAGGCACATATAAGGAGTGGGGAAAATTATTGACGGTGGTTTCAGCTAGTCGGGTGTTTTTTGAAAAAAGTTTGGCGAGGGGGGACCAGAGAATGGAGCTCAGACGAGCACTGGCCATGGAAATAACGATAGAACAAAGACAGGCTCGCTACGCCTCTTCTGTGGGAAAGAGGTTGCAGAGTAGAGAAAAGGGCACCATCCACCAAGCCACGAAGTCTATTTTCTGCAGATAGGAGTACTCCTCCTTTGGCTGCTGACTTTTCAACCCTACTGTTCTGCCATTGAGTTAAATCTTCTCGCCGTGAGAGAGATTTAAATAACGCCCATGAGCACATTTATCATTAACTTTATCCAACATGTTTATAGCTGAATGTAGCGTCCTACCATAGCTATATGCTATGACACTGACTACATTTTAAATAGGAACTCGATTCATATCTAATATGTGTACACAAATTAAATATCTATAACGAATTATTGTTATCATTTCACTCACACAGCTATGTTGAACCTTACTCCGATTTCTCACAACTAACAAGCCAGAACACTCTTTAAAGCGGCAAAGAAAATCAACCATATTTCCTTCTATGACATTATGTTCCACGAAAAAACAAAATTTCAGATATTATAACACTAACAATAATAAAACTAATCTATTATCTATGGTTTGCTATAACCGGTTAGATTAGATTGCGCAATGACATGACCACTCCCAGGAAAGTTTTCACTCCCTTACAACTTCCGTGTTGACTCATAACAAATTGGATTAACAGGTGCTACATCTTGTTCAAGATTAGCCTGAAATAGCGAATAGCAGAATTGTTCATCTCATTGAAAATTTAAACATAACAGCTTACCTGAATATAAACAGCGCCGACTATTCCCAAATGACCGTCCATCTGATACTGCCAGTCTATAGCTAGAACACGTGTGTAATTGTATAGCGTAAGCTATGACTATGACCATGAAAATCAAAATAAAGTCATAATATATATAAAATAAAAAAGAAGAAAAAGTAATATACATAAAAAATAAAAACGTAATTACATTTTAATGTGTCAGTATAAGTATTTCGCGTGTGTATTTTTTTAAAAGTAGTCACTATTTATCAAGTTCCAAAAGCCACTTGAGAATAAAGGTTAACGAATGTAAGGTGGTAGTGTAGTTACGGTTAATGGTGTAGATTGAGCAGAAACTGGAATATTTAATGGGACGACTCAACAGAAAATTCTTTACGTTGAACTTTAAGTCTACCACACTCTAATCGACCTAGAAGCAGGTCAGTGGAACATACTCGGGAAGTTCTAGGAAAGAAGCTTTGCTCAAGGAAGGCGCATTTAGATTTAGGGACATATAGAGGGTGGAAGAAATTGTTGATAGTAGTTGTAGCTAGTCGAGTGATTTTTTTTGTGAAAGTTTGGTAAGGTTGAGGGGCTATAGATTAGAGCTCAGATGAGCATTTGCCATGACGTAGTGATTAAAAGCGGAAACTGTGGGTTCGGTCGGGGTTAGGGTTGGGGTTAGGTTTGGGGTTAGGGTTAGAGTTAGGGTTAAGGTTGGGGTTGGGGCTAGGATTAGGGCTAGGGTTGGGGTTAGGATTAGGGTTAGGATTAGGGTTAGGATTAGGTTTGGGGTTAGGGTTAGTGTTAGGGTTAGGGTTGGGGTTAGGTTGGGGTTAGGGTTGGGGTTAGGGTTAGGGTTAAGTTTAGGGTTAGGATTAGGGTTAGGGTTAAGGGTTCTGCTAAAGCTACGTTATTATTTTCAGTAACAATCTTAGGAAAGTTATGAATTCACACATATATGTGACAAATCATAGATTAAAGAGTATCATAGACTTGACCATCAATACTGGGTAGGTCACAAAATCTAGGACAAAGGAAAAATATTACTTTTACTAACACCGTTAGGAAAGATCTGAATTCAGCGCTAGACTAAATAATAGAATAGACTAGAATCTCAAGCCTTGGTTGTGCACTTTGTCTAGGAGAAGGAAAACAATCACTTTTAGTAACACCCTTGGAAAAAGTATGGATCAATATATTCCCCTCTCTAGCTATGGTCTAAATAGTCAGGTCGACTAGACTTTCAAGCCTGGGTTCTGCAACTAGTTTAGAAGAAAGCGATAACATCATTTCCCTTATCTGACACAGACATTGTTTCCATTCATCCTATCAAGTGCTGATAAAGATTGTGCAACCTTCACTTCATCATGGACTCCGCATGCGTGCACCTTTATAATCGTGAGACGGAATAGATGCCTTAAAAATGTGTGCAGTTAGAAAGTGAGAAAGAAAGAAAGAGAGCGAGACAGATATACGGAACGATTGTAGAGGCGGATAAATAGACAGAGAGATAGATAGAAAAACCCGGAGGGAAAGGTAAGGAGATGAGGGCGTCGGGGAAACAGGCTGATACATGAATGGAGATGTATGGCAATTGTTAAGGATAAATGCACACAAATATCACACAAAGATGTTAAGGTTGACCCTAACTGTAACCCTAACATTAATTAAATAGATAGGGTGTGGAAGTGGCCAAGTTAAATGAGCTTGTGAGGATCGCTGAACTTTGTGTCATTGAAACGAAACGTGAACTGCGTATAAGGGAAATAAGAAGCCAGCCAGTTTTTTCCCCTGTTAAATGTTTAGCGAGTTGGGAATTGTTTTGGGAAACTCTGGGTGGTGATGTTACTCATATTTTGAAAAAAAAGAAAAAAAATAGGCGAAGAAAGGCATTTGTAAGCAACTCACTGGTGCCAACATTTGACACATTTCCCTCGTTTGAAAACTAAATCCTTACGCTTCGTAAAGCACCAGTACCTCCAGATTAGTCGGCATTTCGTTAGCAAGATAGGATGTCAGAAATGTTTGGGCTATAGGAGTGTAAATCAGAACATACATGTCTTAGAGCTATGTGCTAAATTCATCTTTCTATCTATTTCTCTCTGTCTGTCTGTCTCTCTATCTCTGTCTGTCTGCTGTCTGTCTGTCTCTGTCTGCCTCTGTCTCTCTGTCTCTGTCTGTCTGTCTGTCTCTCTCTCTCTCTTTCTCTGTCTCCGTCTTTCTCTTTCTCTCTCTCCACCTCTCTGTATATATATATATACACACACACACACACACACACACACACACACACACACACACACACATATATATATATATATATATATATATATATATATATATATATATATATATATATATATACTAGCATTTCAGCGCGGCGTTGCTCGGGTGTTTGGAGGTGTATGTTGAGCAAAATATTTTTAAAAAGCGGTCAATTTTTTAAAACTTTGACCCCTACTATGACCCCTTAATATTTATTGCTTTTTTGACTCAAATCAAGTTATTCAGTTAGATCCATGTCCAAAGAACCTATATCAAAAAATTCAAGTGTTTAGACCCAGAATTGGCGGAGGAGTCCAGTAGAGATTTCAAAGGTCAAATCGTTGAACTTCGACCCCTTAACAGCCAAATTTCTGGCCGAAAACCAATCACAAAGATTTTCCCAAATCTCAGTACCCTGTATATCAAATTTCGAGTCTGTAGACTGAAAATTGATAGAGTTATTGCGTAGGGAATGTACACAGACAGACAGACATACAGACAGACAGAAAGAAAGACACACACGCAGACACTTTCACTTTTATAGATATATAGATTGTGTGTATGTATTTAGGTAGCATGTTCTCATTCAGTTAAGTTGTTTTGTTAAATGTCACGGAGTGTTATAGCTTAATGACCTTTTTTGTAATTTTTCAATTTTTCGAATTGTCGTTCTTATTTCTCGGTTGAATCTGTTTAAGAAAGTTTCATAGCGAATTCGTCCATCTGTTTTCTTCTTTTGGTTGCCATTTTTGCAAGTACTTTCGACTGAGTTTCATCAGTCGTCTTAATGCAGTTTTTAATTATTGTTTTGTTTAAAATATAAGATGCTTTTATATGCTTCAGTTAAAATTACATTTACATTTCTTGAACTAGTGAAGCGTCTCGTGTGAAAAAATATATCATTGCACAGATTCGACCGAGAAATAAAAAGAAAATTTGAGAACTGGAAAAATTACAAAAAAGCTAATCAGGCGAAAACACTCCATGCTGTTTAACAATGCAAAGTTCATGATGTTGACCATTTTATAATTTATTCCTTTAATTCAGCTCATATTTACAATTCTTGACAGATGTATTCCTTATATATATATATATATATATATATATATACAAATATATATGTATATATATAGATACAAATATATATATATACACACATATATATATGTATATGTATTGTATATATATATATATGTATATATAACGTGTTATCTTTCTTACATGGTCCCTATTTCTCTCTGCTCAGACGTGTACATATTTCTTTAATTTTCTTAGCATTAATTCTAGCTAAGTATAGAGTATTCTATGGGATTTTAGACATCCGTCCACTATCTCATACATTCCAATCGAGGGATCTTTAAAAAAAATTCTAACCATCCCTTTGAGTGCAATAGCTTCTCTCTTTTTTTTTTTATCTATCTTGGACAAATATTTAAAAGTTTTTTTTCATAAAACCGAGCGCTCCCAAAATTAATGGGATGATGGGGATTTTCGAAAGATTCCAGTTTCTTTTGCTGTCATACATAAGACGTTTGTATTTCGTTATTTTTCCCTTGCAACTCTGTTTAACCCAGGATCATTAGAGAAAGTAAACTTCTACTAAGCTTGCTTCTTTCTCTTAATGGTCTATATCACTCTGTCAGTAATAATAGTTCCGTTTTCTAGGTACGTATCCCTGTGTATTCGAAGTTATATCTTACTACGATGTGCATACCGTTTCGATCACTATTTATTTTTAAACCTCCCCCCCCAAAAAAAAAAACATTGATGAACATTTTGTAATTAGAGACGAGAGCATATTTTGCCATTTCTAATATTTCGCATGGTTTAAAGATCATATGATATGAAGTTGAAAGCTTTGCTCTCTTGGATTGAGCACTATCAACAACCCTTGTTGGAATTCAATGATTCTTATCTTTATATTTACTTAAAGAAAATAAAAATTATATACACACACAAACATACATATATATCCCCCCCACACACATGTTATGATCCCTTATCCACTTATTTTTCGTAAAATATTCACAACGCGCACATGATATTGATCTATTTATTTGTGAAGATTCGAGGATGGACACATACAAATCACATGTAAACATTTTATAATTTCAATGGCTATTCTCTTCTCGTCTGCTTTTCCGCCCAGCCCCACATTGTATATACAGACATCTTAATACATTGATGAAGGTAGAAAGGATCGGCCGAACATGCTTTTCTCTTAGAAAAAAATATCTTTCAAGATATTTTGCATTCCTATAGGTGAGCAATTAAGAAATGCATAGAAAAAGTTGCAAACATTTATGTGTATATTATATTAATTGATAGCAGAGATAGGGCTAAAGGCACGAATTACAAGCTGGGCGGTTCAAGTTCGAATCCAGTGTGTTCTATAGAACTTTTATCAGAATTTGCATTGACCCTATTGACCCTATGTATAATTTTGTCATATATATATATATATATATATATATATATATATATATATATATATATATATATATATATATATTATACTTATATGATTGAATTCTTTTTTGTAATTACAGACTTTTTAGAAGTCGGATTATGTACGTGCTAAGTCTGCGATAGGTTAAATTTAGTTGTTTTTTTTTTGTTTCCAAGAATTTAAGCTTCATTCTTTATTAAAATTTTTTTTTTACATTTTTCTTTACTCAAAGATTCTTCCCTACCTATGTGTAATACATAGGCAGAGAAGAATCTTTGAAGAGCACTGTTGAAGTAAATACTTAAAATTTACGCATAAAATTATATCTTCGTATATTAATTTATGTGATTAAAGGAAGTAATCATATATATATAAATGAAGTAATCATATATATATATATATATATATATATATATATATATATATATATATATATATATATATATATATATATATACCGCTAGTTATAATTTCCAAAACAGATGTATTTAATTATTTAATTTACACTTATAATTTTTTATTAACTATTTTTTAATTTTGTCTTCCATTCAACAATGTTCGATTAATAATTGGAATAAGAACGTACTATTTATTTATTAATAATATTGCACAAGATTAGGTTCAAGAAACAAATATAATGCATATTGTTACTATTAATATTATTACATTTTCTTATTTCAGTGAACAGTCTTGTAGTAGATGAGATAAGTTTCACACAATGTAGTATGTTTTTAGTAATAGCTGTTTTCTAGTGACAGAGAGGTTCGCTCTTGTAATTGAACCACTGGAAGTTTAGCTGTTTGTTCATTTATAGGTAAAAGTGTGATGCCATTTAATCAGAGTGGTCGTATCAGGTAATTGGGTTTTCTTTTTTTACATTTAGTTTTACGGTTAATTTAAGAACACAAACTTTGGAAAAATGTCCTGGGGTGTGTGCATTCGGTCGGGTTATCAGTTAAAATAAGAATGTCCTTGTGTAAATGGATAGAGCGTTTTATAATGTTATTAAATGTTTTATACGTTTACCATATGGATATCGCTAAAAGTCGATCGAGGAGTGAACACATTCAAATAAAATGGATAAATCAATAGCAACATTTTAGACATTTTTCATTCAAAGTAGAGAGAAGCGAGTTCTTGGGTGTATTTTTGTTGATATATCGGTTAGATAGAGCTCGTCAAGTTTTAAAGGTCGTCACTTAGACAAAGATAAAACTTAAAATAGTGTTAGTGCCAAACAGTAACAGTCTTACTGTTCCTTTGGATCCATTAAGAACATGTAGAAGAAAGATGTGCTACATGTGCAACAGCTTGTCCTCTATCTTACATCGCCTAGGTTAAAATCCAACAACATCAACCAACTAAACCTACAAGTTAAGACATGGAGAGGAAAACCCAGAGAATCAGGCCAAAGTGCATCATTCGTGATATGTATTCAAAATAAAGAAACTGAGCTGTGGTGCCAAGATTGACACCATATTTCACACTTCTTGATGTCATACTGAACTTTAATACGTAATAACAGATCAGTCTAAATACAAACTTCTTTCTGTTAAAATCTCTGATGATGGCTGACTATGGTTGCATGTTTTGGCATCAATAGATTTTATTTTTCATCGCGTCGTGTAACGGTTGAAGATATTTGTTATTCGTAATTTGTTAGAGCATTCGAAAATTGATTTACATGTGACTCTTGTTCCGGGGTACGAATCGTGCTACTTGTTTGAAGAATTATCCATACAATGACGATTTCACCAGTATGCGACGTAAATAGACAATCGAACAAATCCGATGAAAGGAGAAATAGGCGATTTTTACCAAAATGAACGTTTTATAGAGCCTAACATCACAACTATTAGGTTGAAAAGAATCTTTCGAAATGTTTAATTTTAATTTCAAATGATATATTTTCAAAAATGCCTTTCTTATAATACTTTTACGTTCCTCGCTCTATCGAATTGTTTAAATTACAATCGTTTTAAAAGAATTATGTCTTCTTTGCAGAACGTTGAATACAAGATAGAAAAAAGCAAATTTGCATAATTTTCTTATTTCAATTCAAGTTAGGCCGACAAGCTGCTATAGCAATTACGAATATAGTCGAAATATTTTTAAATGCTTAGGATAGCAGATTTTAACTTTTAAATATGTACATTTGTAAATATACAATAAATTAATATAATCTATATATAATTATTTAAAAGAAATCCGCGACCATGATAAAAATATATAATAAGGAAAAAGGAAAAAACATAATTTCTACAATATGCCCGAGGATGATAGAGGTATCTCCGTCGAGAGCGCTCTATGGATCCAACTTATACAATTTGGAAAACACACAAAGAAAACTATTCGGAGATTGGAGAAGGTAGAAAGGAAGATAAGAAAACAGAAGAATTCCGTGCTCTTCAATAACATTGACAACAAGATGCTGCCTAAATATGCACAATATATATATATATATATATATATATATATATATATATATATATATATATATAAATACAACTGCAGATACCGCACACTTTTCCCGCTTCAAAATAAATGTCTAACCAAAAGCGTAGTTTACCAGGCCACAATATTTGCGAAAGAAAACCCGAATAACAAGAAATATTACGTAGGTATGACTTCCTTAGATTTCAAAACCCGATATTATGGCCACAAAAGCACATTCAACAATTAAAAAAACACCGATTAAAAACAACTCTAGCGAACAAATACTGGGAACTCAAAGAAAGCGGACATTCGCCGGTAGTCGAATGGAAAATACTAAGAGAAGCAAGCACATGTAGAGACCTAGATGATCCATGTAGATTATGCCTTCATGAAAAATCTGCGATCCTATACTTTAAAGAACCCGGGCATCTATTAAATTGTAGTAGAGAAATAGCGAACAACTGGATAAACTTTACTCTAGGATAGCGATACAAAATAATTTTAAAACTAACAGTAACAATAGAAAATAAACAAATAAAATAAATATGCATATGCATAAATTATCATATGTGTGTATATATATACATACGCATGTATGTGTGTATGTAAGTATATATATATATGTATATGTATATGTATATATATATACATATATATATATAAACTAACATAAAAAGCACATCTAACCTAGGTTTAAAAATAGATCAGAACGCTCTCTACTAAAATAGCAAATACAAAGGAACCGGTGAACCGGAGGTCATCTGGGCCTTTATGCTGTTAGTGCCTGCTCATTGGCTGATTAGGAAGGATGCGTTGGATGTTAGAAAGCTGATTGTCTAACAACAACTTAATAGAAGGTGCGTATATAAAAACGCAAGAGAACCACAAAATCCTCGCATAAGCCTGACGAATCCTAAGGTGGATGAAACGTGGAATATTCTGTGTAGCTTAATCACCATATATATATATTATAACTTTATATATATATATATATATATATATATACAGAAAGTTGTCGAGACGCTTTAAAAGGTGGTGGTCGGTAAGTGTAAGGTCTAGACAGAATGGCCGATGAAGCAGAGTTTCCTGGCCAAATTCATTCAAATTGGGCAGAGTCGGTCTAGCAATGTGCGGCTGGACATTGTAGTGCAAGAGAATTTGATTTTTTCTGTTGATCCAATTAGGCTAAAAACTCTACCTCATCCGACATACTGTCCAGGCCTTTCACATACCGAACACCACTTTTTAAAGCTGGGTGTTGTAGTTTCTGATGCATTTTGATGAACTTTCTACTCCACCTAATATATATATATATATATATATATATATATATATATATACATATATATATTAATATATATATATCTGTTTATTTCTCCTTATATATGTGCGTAATTTGCTCTAGATCATGTATACACGTGTGTATGTGTGTCTTAAAAGATAGTAAACACATGACAGATTATATATATATATATATATATATATATATACACATTCAAAAACCCAACACAAACATTCAAAATAAAAAAGGATCTAAATTGCATTTCCAGAAATGTAGTATATGCACTAAGATGCACAACATGCAAAAAATCCCACATAGGCGCCACCAAAAATTTCAGCAATAGAGTGGTCTTACATAAGAGCAACACCAAAATTGCAGATAACAGACACCTCAATGTTTCAAAACACGTACACACATGCAGTGGAAAAAGCTTCAAAATAATGCCAATCTTCCAAACAGACAATTATTTTTTATTTGCTTACACAGGAAAAAAACTTCATCACCAGATTCACTCCTGAACTGGACAGAGCCTAATATCATCACACAAAAACATGAAATGCAAGGTACACTCGCATGCACATCCATACACATACATATATACACACCCACACATAAATCAGAACCGACACATTAAAACACACACACGTGCGCGCATACAACCACACACAGACATAACACCCCTATCTCTAATACAACACACTGAACAATACCAACCCTACTTAACCTCGAAACCAACAACACTAGGAAACACCTAGAACCATAGTATAATATCTATTCCAACACCTCGCTCCCTCCTCATTTAGTGGAGGAGAACCTCCTCGTGACTGAAACAACTATCATCCCTTCTATTATCCCCCTCCCAAACCTATACCTCCTCCAATTACCCCCCCTGGGGAACAAAATCTTCCCCACACTAGGAACCGATCCTGGGTCTGACCATACTCACATGGGGAGACAAATAAATAGAAACATTAAAAAATCCCCTATACATATTTTAAATACACCCCTCTTTCTAAACAAACATAATATAAGGAATACCCGAAAAGATTAAAACGAAAAATCACAATACTAAAATTCAAGAATCCAAAAAATAAATATCAAAATAGAATGGAAGCACCCCTACTCTTATTTCAGAAGAGCTGCCCCCTCCTCCTCACACATACACATTAGTAACGACCTCGGATCACAGAACCTTCCTAAGGAAGCAAATAACCTCATAATACTATAAAACAGTATACACATTCTCAAACCAATAAAAGCAAACACACACACGCACACACACGCACACGCACACACACACACACACACACACACACAGACACACACACACCTTACCCCACCCTAAAGGAAAAGAAAAAAACCACTAGCAGAAAGAGAGAGTGACTGCAACCAGGTCAGCGGCCTGGACAAGCCCAATAAAAGAGTAATAAAAATTGAACATGCCAATGAACAATAGACACTAACAAGCCTCCACCCCTTGGAAACACTTCAAATGAACTACGAAAATTGCCATTTTTACATCTCCAATACATTTGAAAATAATTGCTGACGAGGACGCTTCACAAAACGTCTGAAACGCGCGTAAAAACGATTTCAATGACTTAAAAACATTATTACAATGATCCAAACATAATTCTCAATGAAAAACCAAGACACGGAATAATAAAATAATGTTAAAAAAATACACATTGTTGGTGACTACTCCCTTATTTAAATATATATATATATATATATATACATATATATATATATATATATATATATATATAGAGAGAGAGAGAGAGAGAGAGAGAGAGAGGGAGAGAGATTGATATAAATAGATAGATAGATAGATAGATAGATAGATAGTTACTGAGAAAGTTAAGTCCTATGTCGTTGGAAAAATGAGAGAAAGAGTGAGAGTAATTGGGAAAAAATAGATTTTTATAAAATTATGGTATAACGTAGAAACTATATACTTTTATTACCTCTAATATTCTTATATGATTTAATCAGTTGCGTATATTTTTACCGGAGGGACTTACAACACCCAGTGTATCTAATCCCATTTCACCCCATTACTCTACTGCCTGTTTCCCGTCTTAAACTTTCTCCCCTTTTCTTTTTCTTGAAAATATAAACAGTAGTATAATTAATTAACTACCAGAAGTTGACGAACTTAGGTGTCTGTCTTTCCTTTCTAACGCGTTGAAATATATTCACTTTGAAATATATCAGCTTAATTATTCGTTTAGCAGAATAAGAATTCGTTCTAGAATACGTGAAATAGCGGAATGCTGCAAGACAGATAGATTCCAGAAGTTTCTGTTTTGTTGTTGTTGTTGTTGTTTTTATATCGTCAGCGCAAGTTTGTCGCAAGACAAAACACCATCAGTAATGCTCCACAAAGCTGGTATCGTTAACCATTTTGGCGCGTTTCAAAAATCTCCAAGACAAAGTTATTCGCGTGAAATGTTCAGTGAATCTAGAGGTTTGTATAATTCTTACAATAATCGGGGACATATGTCAGACTCATTCATACGCACGGACACTTCCATTCACATTTCTTGAAAACATTACAAAACCCATAACAGACACACATGCTACTTCTTTTCCTTATCCTCGTTGCTAATTCTTTCCTCTATATTTTACTTCTTTCTTTTCTTTTTTGCCCTTGCTGCGATTCTCATCATTATTCTTACTCATATATATATATATATATATATATATATATATATATATATATATATATATATATATATATATATATATATAGTAAGTTGAATGATACGCGGAATATTCAAGCATAAAGAATCCTAGAATATTCAACCTGAAGAATCTTAGAGTGGATGAAACGCCATATATATTTTATAACTTACTAACTAGCTCTATCTACATATTGAACACTGTTGAAGTAAATACTTAAAGTTTACGCTTAAATTTATACTTGCGTATATTAATTTATGTGATCAAATGAAGTAGTTATATATATATATATATATATATATATATATATATATATGCAAAGACAAAAGTCTATATTCCAAATTTTAGGATGTTGAACATCTTACAGTTTACTTTTTTAGTACGTTGACATTTACAATTCAATGTACTCAAAGAAATAAACAGTAAGATGGCCAAAATCTTGAAATTTTCAATATAGACTTTTTGGCATATATCTGCATATGGTCTGTAGTGACATCACGCTTCATAAATTAAAGGATTAATTGAATAAACATATTTTCCCATATATATATATATATATATATATATATATATATATATAAACATATATATAGAACTGAAAATAATAAATTACATATATATATATATATATATGTACATATATATATGTACACACATATATATTATATATATGCATATATGTATGTATCAAAGATAGCGTAACTATCATAAAACACAATTACAACTACTCTTCCGATTTATGTAATCATGTCCATATTCATTTTCTTTTCTTTTCCTATTCTTCTGATGAATCAGGGCTGAAAAGATTTAAAAAATGACATAATAATTATACGGATAGTTCTGCGCTACGAAACAGATGCTGTCAAGAATGACACATTTTAACATGCTGAAGGAAATAAACAGTAAGATTGACAGCATCTTGCAATTTAGAATGCAGATTTTTGTCTTTCATTTGTATATCCTCTGTAATTACATCCTAAATTAAAATCGGGATTAAATAAATATAAGGTAATGTCATTCTTTATTTCCCTATTTAACCTAAATCTGGTCTTAAATCTAAGTAATAAGATAGCCTATATTTTGTAAACATTGAAGCCAGCATACGGCGAATACGAAACTAACAGAACCGTAACCTTTTAGCTAGGTTGTTCTGACCATATTATAAATATAAAAATAAAAGTCTTAAAAATTAAAAAAAATTAATTATGTGAAATAAAGAAATATCGAACTCTAATTTAAGAATTCAACGAATAGTATTATTAAAAGATATTAAATGGCTACGGGTTTTTGTGGTAACTTCTTATGACAAGTTTTTAAATAATGATACGACAATTAGGTGATATATTAATATTTAAATAAGCTCTTGACAAAGGATGCGTCCAGGATAAATGTTTTCGCATGCTTTATTTCTTTTAAGGGAAATGTCTTTATATAATGTTCTATGGTTAAAGTGTTTTTTATTCAAGAATTTGAAGAAAGGCTGGTTATGTGAAAATTTTCAAACGCCATAATGCTTGAAATTGTCCAATTACCTCTTGAAACAATTGTAACTTACGATGAAATACAACTTTTGTTGCTATCAATTCCTTTTTTGAAGCTTTGGTTTTGTTAATACAGTATATTAATGCTCAATTATAAAATATGATAATTTTGTAGCTTACATTTTAAGTCATCTCTTTTTGGCTTAAAATTCATTGGTATATGAAAATTTACAGTAAAATTTGGTATATTACAAACACGTCTCTCTCTCTCATATATATATATACACACACACACACACACACACACACACATATATATATATATATATATATATATATATATATATATATATATATATATATATAGAGAGAGAGAGAGAGAGAGAGATGTTACTTGTTTTGGTTTTAGCGATATGTTTTGAATGAATGCAATTATTTACGAAAGTGCATTTTACCTAAATGCGAGTTGGGAATAATTTTCCTTTTAACCAATTTGGTACCCCCCACATGGGGAGCGGTATATATATATATTATTTTAAAAATAATATAATAATTATGACTGACACGTGTTTTGTCGTCTATGACACATCAGAGTGTGTGAATCTAGCGAGATGAAGTAGACATATATATATATATATATGTATATATATATGACATCTTCATTTAATCACATAAATCAATATACGAAAGTATGATTTTATGCGTGAACTTTCAGTTATATATATATATATATATATATATATATATATATATATATATATATATATATATATATTAGTGTTGCGACGATTATTCGGAATCGGAAATCAGAAAATCAGAATATTGTAAAGTATCGGAATCGGTATCAGAATCGGAAAAATTTGGAGCGATTCTCCGATGCCAAAACGATTCTTTTTATTTTTAATAGTCATTTTAAAATTTTAATTATCTTTTAATTGTCTCTTTTTTATATTTTGTTTAAAGCAAAATCTTCCATTGCTGGTAATAATGATAAAATAATAAATATTGATTTCAAACCACCAACGAAGCTAAAATCGATAGATCGTCTCCCACAAGTATATCATGAAGTTTAGGAAAATATCTGCACATTTAACATATGTGCGTTTTTACCGCAATCGGAAAAAACCATCACAATATATTTAAATATTTAGAGATTTATAAAGTATTGGAATCGGAATCGGGAATTATATCGAAATCTGGAATTTAGCTTGGAGTCCGTAGTCGTGTCGGAATCGGGGAAAAATATTGGAATCGTCCCATCACTAATATGTATGTATATTGGATGATTACGTAAAATGTTGTTACTGTTTTCATAATTTACATTATTAATTTTTGGCTATTTATCTCTTATATGCAATGCTTCCAGTAAAATAAAATTGGTAATTTTTCTATTTGAATAAAATTCACTGAAAATGAAATAAATAATGAAATAAAAAAAAACTCTCCAATTTCATCTTTGTCAAATAACACAACAAATAAGTAATAAACAAGATTTTTCTGAACACAAAATATTTGAAAAACAGAACATTTATGGTAAATGTCGGTAAATTCTGGCAGATGACTATAAAAAAATCTCATTTCATTTGACTATTGAAAAAAAAACATTTCATAAATATTTGTTAAACCAAATCTCTTTAAAAAAACAAAAAACACTGTTCATAAATATAAAACAAAACAGTTTGTAAACATATTTTTATTATAAAAGTTAGAATTTTCTTATAAAAGCTCAAATAAAGACTGTCTGAATAAAACTTCTACTTTTATATTTGTTTAAAAGAAGCACATCCTATAAAGTTTTGGTCATCCGTAGCTAAAATTTTGACTGGCGTCACTTACGCCAAATGGCTTTATAAACACAGAGAGGCGGAAGGTGAATTTAACCATGCATACATACATACATACATACATACATACATACATACGTAAACATATAGCTGGGTTTAAAAAAAGCCTACAGAAAATGGCCTCTGATTTATGAAAGTACGATAGGTTATGAAAAGAAAGGGCTATAAATTTGGGTTGAATTTGGGGGTATCAAAACCAAAGCAAAATTTATTATTATTTTTTTTTTACATGGAGTTCACCACTTATCAAGGCCCAATGACCACTCAGGGATAAGGGTTATTGTGTGTACAGTAATCAAAGGGATAGTGTAGCAATAGTTGGTAATTGGTAAGGTGTCATTACTTAGGGGGGGCGGTTCATCAGGAATTTGTTTGTGTTGAACTTGAAGATATCCAGGTTGAAATCGGGAGGGAAACAGGCAAGCGGAACTGAGTTCCACAGGCGTGCAGTTCTAAGAAAGAAGCTTTGTTCATGGTATCTACGTTTTGATTTAGGCACAGATAGGGAGTGGGGAAAATTATTGACGGTGGTTTCAGCTAGTCGGGTGTTTTTGAGAAAGATTGGCGAGAGGGGACCAGAGAATGGAGCTCAGACGAGCACCTGCCATGGAAATAACGATAGAACAATGACAGGATCGCTACGTCTCTTCTGTGAGAAAGAGGTTGCAGGGTAGAGAAAAGGGTATCCCCCACCAAGCCACGGAGTCTATTTTATACTTCGTCAAGGCAGGATAGGCTGTTTTTTTTGCAGCCCCCGCCCAGATGTGGCAGCAGTACTCCATCGTTGGACGTACTTGGCTCTTATATATGATGACAGTAAAAATAAAATAGATAAACCCCATAATTTATTATACCATACCTATTCACACTGAAACACTTATCACAATATTCTGTGGATTTATATTAAAAAACCTTGTTAAACTTTGTGACATATTTCCATTCTATGGAGGTCAGGTGCGAACGAACACCCCATAATTTTATTATACCATATTTCTTCAAACTGAAACATAATTATCAAAGTATACTAATGCAGATAGATATGAAAAGTCTTTATACATGTGTGTGCCTATTTCTATTCTATCGAGGCCAGGCGCGAACGCAGACCCCACAATTTTATTATACCATCCCTATTTAAGTTAAAACATACTTATCAAAGTATTCTTATGTACATCTACATCAAAAACACTAGTAAACATTTTTTTTAATTTTTAAATTCTCTATTTCCATACTTTGTGGACCAGGCGCGAACGCAGACCCCACAATTTTAATGAACCACCGTTCTGCCATATCAAACATAGCCATTCCTATATCTCGATACATCTTCTATCATTATATGTAATCAGTTTTTTAAAATAGTCAGCCATATAGGAGCCTATTCGTGACCACACACACACATACACACACATACACACATTCAGCTTTATATTATATATATATGTATATATATATATATGTATATATATATAATTCGTTAAAAAGGCGAGGCTCGCTTTTTGTTTATAAATAAGTGTTTAGAGCACTGTAAAAGTGGTGGTCAAATGTTTGTTTAAATAGACATTTGGCGAGATAATTTACGCAGGTCGATCGATAGAACTGCTGACTGTCAACGCGGTCGTTCTAGGTTCAATCCTCGGCCTGGGAGAGGTGCTAGTCTAGCGGCACCGATGAGTTTTGATACAAGGAAACAGAACTGTATGCCGATGACTACAATATATATATATATATATATATATATATATATATATATATATATATATATATATATATATATAGAGAGAGAGAGAGAGAGAGAGAGAGAGAGAAGGAGAGAGATACTAGGATAATCAATCCCAGCGTGGCACAGAAAAAGGTCCAGAGGATTTGACTATTGCAAACACTGCAAGCTTAAGTTTTCGTTGGAGAAAAACAACCTGTGCACGAATACAATTACATGCACACATTTTCACAAAACTAATCAGCAATAGAACGTTCTTGTTTCACTGTTGCTAATGTAATACATTAGAATAAGATTTATCCATAAATAATGTATTGCAAATTACCTGAACACAATTAGGCTACAAATACGATAATTATCCCAAGTGTATTTGCTTTAAAACAATTTATGTCGAGAAGACGAATGTGTTTTATCTAATCAGTGGATTACATTGTATTTATGCAGAGGTTATTATTTCTTTTGTCACTCTTATTACTTAACTTAACTTGACTTAGTCTTATTTTTTTTCGATAAAATTGCATTCATGCAAAAGGGCTTATTTGCCACACAGTCTTATGGTATTCCTTTTCCCACAACACCATCTAGGGCTTTCTAATATAGAAGATTGCAGAAAAATAATAAGAACAAACGTCTGTAAACCTCGCCTTGCCCTAGAACAAACTTAAGATGATATCTGTTTTATTTTGTTTTTCTGTTTTTTCCTTTTGTATGATTATGCCCATTTTAAATGAAAAGAGTATAAGACTCACCGGTCTTGGGAAACAAAAAATTGCCCATAAGTAATGACTTGTAGCATGTTGTAACGCAAAATAGGTCACAAATTCGAAGATGACAACAAGCTTGTTTCTTAGTTTTGTGTGATTTAAACAGAATCGTTCTTGATCAGAAAACAAGATATCAGAATAGATGTCTAGAACGAAAATAATATGTCCTTAATCCCCTCCCCTCATAAACAGAATGACGTAAGAGGATAAAGTTTTTTTTTTCTAATATAAATAAAGTGATAAAGGTTTTGACGAACACTAAGTAGTCACTTTATGATCTATAAGTATGTGTGGCGGTGGTTTCCTTCAGTCTTAGCAGACTATGGATATCCACTGCATGTGAAATGTGAGTGGCAAGAGTTGCGCAGTCTTCAATCACGCCTCTCCCGAGTCAACATTATTGCATACCAATGGAAAGTTGAGGTACAGGACGACTGGAAACAAATGCTGAGATGAGCGGAGAGCATATCCAGCACCTAGAATTCCCAAATGGTCACCCATCTGGTGCTAGACAGGCTAACCTGGCTTAACTTTGGTGATCTAGCGAAAACCGGTGTGTCAACGTTATAATGCAGTATATATATAGATGTATAAGTAACTGCTTGCAAAAATGTGGTATCGCGATAACATGCATGTTATATTCTGTTCTTGTTTTAACTGTAAAAGAACGTAACTATAACACGCACCTTTTTACTACTCTTCTTCGCCTCAAACAAAGCACATTGTCACTGGAAATATACGGGCCTACTATTAAGGATCGTATCTAACAAATGGCTGTGGGGAGTTAAGCTGAGAAGTATTTGTTCCCAATACATAAAAATTACTGCAGTTAGGGAAGAAAGAAACTGCAAGTGAAATTCCAAAGACTAGCAGTTCGAGGAAAGTAGAAGGCGTTCCGGCATTTAAGAACTTCAACGGTAAAAGGGTGAGATTTTGCCGCTTTTCGGGTTATTAAGAGGTACGGACGTCGGGGAGACACAAGTGTTCCGAGTTCATCATAGCACATTCTATTAAAGTATTTGTAAAAAAGGCGCTGGGATGCGATATTATATATATAAAAAAAATCTCTACCCTTTCATATACAAGCAAGTCGGTGTATATACTACAATTCATAATACTCATCTAATTTATAAAACCCACTATGTCTGTCAATCTGTCTCTCTCCATATTTTCGAACTCTGTCTCTTCCGATTTTCCGAAACTAAAAGTCACAGAGCGGCGCTAGGGGCCACAAATGATTAGATTTTTATGAACTGTTCTTTTATGGATCGTCAGCCAGTTTGAATAATTTTTAAGGGGTCAAAAATTGAAAAAAAATCGCTATACATTTTGTACATTCATCTTATTTTATTTTTAATCAATTCATATGCATGCCATGTTGGTATAGTGGTAAGGTCACAGGCTTTGAATGCTACAGTTTTGCTTTCGGTTTCAATTCTAGCTGATGGTCCGAAATCCTTTTTTTTTTGTAATCATGACTAGATAATAATATTTACGAAACTTGGAAAAATTAAAATATCATATTAAAGCGTATTTTCCGACCGGGCAACGCCGGGCACCTCTGTTATTATACATGGAATAGTATGAGTGCAGAAAGTATTAAAAAATACATATGTCTTAGATTTGTTATATAGAATGTAATAGAAGTGAGATATTGTGGTTTTCTATTATTTTTTTTTATTTTAATACATTTTATCTATTTGTTATTTTATTGGTATTTTTTTTTTGAGAAATTAGTTTTAAATTTTTAGCCACCTAAAATTTTAAAAAGTTTCTAGGGAGAATCTGCAAGTGCAAGGGCATTATTAAATGAGGCAATGCTTTTTTTATTATCCAGAATGATCGAAAAATAAAATTACAAAATTGGTTCACCAATAGGCGGCTCGGAGTTAGTCTGCAATTTTCGTCTAATCTCGATCCCTTTCTTTTTTTTGTTGCTTTCTTGGTTTATATGTCTTTTATTGTATTTCTTATTCCTTACACCATATCTCCGACCATTCTATGGTCATGCCCCCCCCCCCCCCTGCACAACACATTCTATAAGAAGATTTAGTGACATAAGGAAAATCGTTTTATTGGCATTTTTTTCCGGTCTTACTTGTTTTTCACTGTTTGGGAATTAATTTGTAAAACACGGATCTCAGTTTTCTGACAAACATGGTTTTTGCTGGAGAACAAGCTGCTAGTGTATTATATCCGGTGTTAGGCGATTGACATAAGAACTGCTACATATACTTGTAGGTGATATAAATAGCGGAAATAACAAAAAACAACAAATTACTTTGCATCGGCAGACTTGGAGACGAACTATAAGGAGTTAATGGATCAACATAGGGTTCCACTTGTAATAATACATCATAAGAGGGCAACACTGCACCAAAAGGTTTCCACTAGTGCCGGTAATCTGACATATCTGTCTATTTTAAAAATACCCTGAGTAATACGGTACGACGGGACATCCATTTGATAGAGAACTTTTGGGGTATTATTATTTTGCAAAACTTTATATACTTAAACGATGTTGGCTATAGGTAGATAATGTCCACTCGTACATGTTACAGCGTGACATAACCTTCTAAGCCCGGTGAAAAGTGTGCGTAGTCACATGGCCACTTACTAATGAGTCGGTTGGAGAAATTTCATCACTTTAAAACTAGCGATAGAGTACTCCGTTTGTTACTGGTTTATTTTTTCGATCTCAGGCGCCGTTTTCTGTAGAGGAGAGTTAGTTTTGATCGGTATGAAACAGGAGTGGTTTGTTTTCACTTTGCGTTTGGCATTTTGCGGCCTTAAACAGAGACATTATTTTTAATTCGTCTTTCGGGTCTTGGATATCCGTTGTATTTTCCGTTATTTGGCAAAATTTTTTGATTCCTTGGTCTCGCAAATTAATCCGCTTTATCTAATCAGATCCAAAATAGCTTACCAGAATTAATATGGGCGAAATTTGTGGCGCTATTTAATGTTAATGAGTGACGTTAACTCAAGTTTAACATTTATTTTGTTTTCCATTACCGCACTGGCTGTTTTGCCCGTCTTTTTCGTCGTTGTTACTTTTAATTTTCTCCAGGTGTGAGGATTAATGATCGAGAGGTACAAGCCCGATTCTAGTTACAATTTAATTGTTTTATGTCGACCGTTGACTACGACATATCTTTTTAGATTTATATCTGCTTTTTAATTTGATCAAGCTTGCCTGGCTCTGTTTCTTTTTATTCCTTTGCTTTCTACAGTACACCTATTTGTGACTAATCTTGCCGCAATTATTGCATGTCTTGTTTCGGTGTAAATTGTCTGTCGCCCAATACTTATCAATAGGAACGACAGCATGGGTTTTTAGGTGATTTGTTTTTAAAAGGGACGTGGATTTCGTGCAAGTGAATGCCTTCACTTTTTGCTTTCTCTAGCTTTCCCGGGATATTTTTTTTTGGCTTATATTTAATTCTTCTTACATATGACACGCCAGATTCCGTGATATATTTGAAATCGATCGTTTTTAAAACTGCCAATCTTCAGCTAGTTTTTGCAGCATGAGATCTGATTAACTTTTATTCTCGGTAGCACTCTATGACTTATGATCTCGTTTATACTGAGTATTTAATGTCGTCAACTGACAATTCTGCTAATCGAAAATCGTCACAATTGTCGTTTACAATGTACACAAATATAAGATAATCCTCGTAATATCGTTTTGACAAATTAAAACACTTCCGTCTTTTATATAATTATATTTGGACTGAATAACTCCGCCAAAAGTGAATTGATCCAAAAAATTGTAATTCGCTTGTTTTCTTTTGTGCGATGCAGTCGACAAACTTACTATGTTCTGCTATTCCCAATTTTTTTAAGAGTAAGCGAACCTCTTTCGATTCGGGCTAATTCTCGCTGTTCATCGTATAGAAATATTCGTATCTTATTAGAAGATACGAATATTTCTAGATATAGAATAGAAAGCTTCATTCATCTATCTTCATCTGGAAGATATATGAATAACTCAATAAAATTCCAAATTGAGTTGTAATAAAATGCCTTGCTATTGTCCTTAGTAATTCTTTCTGTTTCTGGAAATGAAAACAAAAAAAACAACTGTTTATGTTCACGTTGTAGATGTTCTTATTTCTGCTGAAGGGCATTGCTTCCTCAATCCTATGATGGGACTCAAGCTGCGGTTTCATCATTTGCTCAGAAGCAAAAATAGGCACTTACAAAATACAGAGACGTATTCAAGTTTTTTTAGTATGTTCTTATGTTCATATATATAATCACTCCCCTAACATTATATAGTTTAACATCCATCTAGTATTGCGGCGATTTTCGGACACTTGAGAAACCAGTAAATCCACCGATTGGCGACGTGAACACTTCGATAAAAATATTTCATAGAATGTACTGATATTCAACAGCCTTTAGAACATAAAGAAAGGAGACGTCCATAAGTTTTAAACCACATGTTTCTTGTTGTTATTGATTTTTTTTAATAATTGGGAGACAAAAAAATTTTATCACTTGGTAACTTTTATGTGTGCGGGAGGAGAGTTGATGGACAACAAATTACTATTGGTTATGCTGAATAATAAACATTGTTAAACGTTAATTAATTATTATCGATCTATCTGGCTATCTATCTATTTATCTATTTATGCAATGATATTCTTAAAATAGTTTATATTGGGAGTTATTTATTGTTTATTCAATTAAATGTAGCAATGTATTTTAGCTGGAGATGTTTATATAAATTAGCTAGGTTAAATATAAACAAAATAATCTTGGGCAGGCAGACATGGAAAGGTCACACGTAAGGGATACGTGTGCTTTTGAATAGTGACGTAACGAAACTCATGTCAGAGGTCAGGAAGTTTAGAGTCGAAGAGTTATAATTTGATCACCAGAGTTAACATTCGGAAGTTGGAGTCTAGTCACGGGAGTGGATAGATGGCCAGGAAGCGGGCTGGGAAGAATAGAACATGTAGACGAACTGCAAATCATGTGAAAACTATTTGAGACAACTGAAATAAATTTATATTCTGAAAATATAAAGTGTTGTTTAGTGGTTTCACAAAAGAAGGAAGAACATATGTCTCAATTTGATGGTGTTGGTCATTTCATGGTTCATCACGAAGCTCAGCAGCAAAATAGAAGAACTAGAAGGTATGAAGTATATATTATTATTCTTATATATGAACTGTAATGTATGCGATAACTTTCTGATACAACATGGCTCAGTTTTACATCGATATCTCTAACTCTAACTAAACAAAAACGCTACAATGCATACAATTTATTCGTTTATTATCTGTCCGTTAAAAGAACAATATCTAACCCACACACACACACAACATATGACACGTTTTAATATCTCCCACCTGATTATACAACTTATTTTTTAGTAATTTCAAGTTACTGGTTTGTAGATTTGTCAGTTTCTTTCTAATAATCCGAAGCCCAAAATCTGAGCAATGATATGTAGAACCCTGGGGGTTTTCTGTTGTTTTTGAAACTCTGGGGTATTTATTAAATTCCGTCGTAAGTTCTAGCAGCCTCGTTCGCCAGTTGTCATAGGTAGTGAAGACTCTCCACTAAAACTACAATTATTAGGCGTTTTTTAAAATCGAAATCGGTAATTGTATCGGGATCGAGGATATAGAACAAAATTGATAATTGTATCGGAATCTCCCCATCAATAATTTTTACACGAAAACTGTACCAATATTAATTAGTGTTAGGACAAGAAATCAAAACTGGGATCGGGAATATATAAAATCAGAACTTTATAGCGAAACCGGAAAATCGTGTGCCTATTTTCCGAGGCCAAAATAAATATTTTGATATTTTTCTTTGTTTTTGTTTAAAACTAATTTTCCATTGTTTGATAATGATAAAATGCTAAATATGTATTGCTTTTAAGTAAAACTAAATTTTAAACACCCCTGCAGGCATATTTTTGTATTTACTAAAATATATGCACATATTGCATGGCTATTACAGCAAACTGAAAATAAAAACTAAAAAAAAAAAATTCTATAACTATTTAGAGGTTTTTAAGGAATCGTAATCTGTAATTGTATTGGAATCGGGAACGATATTTGAATCTCCCTATCACTGGTTTCAATATTCTGCATCAAAGTTTGCATCTGATAGAAAATGATTTTCATCTATAATTGATATTTGATACCAAGTCAAATAGTATATTCTTGGTAAACGTCGTACATTAATAGTTCCAGTGGCGAAAGTATTTTCTCTCGCCTATCTCTGAAAATGCCATTTGTTTACTTTGTCCTACTGTAAAAGGGTATGGCACAAGGTTAAAAGGTGGGATAAATGAGTTATTCCCCCTAAAATAGGAACATTGTGGTCTTGCAAAAAATAAGTTTGAGTTGTTCCGTCGGTATTCCTCGGTAAGAGCGCATCAAACACCAGACCATAGACTTTCTCTCACCAAACGCCGGCAGGAAGGCCTAGAAAGTTGGACATACTAGAGCTTTATAGAACATCTGCCTCTGTCCTACAGATAAAAGTCCACTGAAATGGCCTAGTTTCTGTCGGACTAATTGTCGCGGTATGAACCTCGACTCTGAGTTGTGACCGTATATATTAGGTATTGAACAGTTCCCTCGTACCTAGGCATGTCTTCTCAACAGTTAGTTTCCACATTCAAGTGTTTTCTTTAAGAATTCATCTGTTTTCAATATTATCATATGCTGTACAATCTATGTCGTGCCTTTGATTTTTCCGTCTTTGAGACAATTCTCAGTGTTCCTACAATTATTGGTGTTATATTGATTTCCTTTATGCCCTTCAGTTCTTTGAAAGGTTTTGCATGATTGTTTCATTTCTCTGTCATTTTGATTTTTACCCTCTCGCTTGCTGGGACGCGAAAAACCAATAATGTAGCAGTTTGTTTCCTTGTTGTGAATTATTACAATTTCTGGTCTTCTTGCTTGGGTGAGTTTCTCTGTTTATATCTCAATGTCTCAAATGATTTTGTTGTTTTCGTTTTCAAGTAAAGTGTCTAGTTTGTGGTTTTACCATTTTTCTGCATGTTCAAAGTGAAGTCGTTTACAGAGTTTCTAGTGTACTACATTCCCCATGCAATCGTGCCTTATATTCGCTAGTTTATTGCATTCATTTACAATGTGGTCTACTGTTTCACTTTGCCCACAAAGTTTACGAATCTACGAAGATCGTCCCAAAAAGTAATGTCTCCTATTTTATATTCAAGGTCTAAGAACTACGAAAACAGGAGTGGTACCATTCAAACGAACGACTTTTAAGCTCTAAGATTTATATTTCTACATAGTCACTACCATTCTAAATGCAATTTTGCCTGCGATGAATCAGAGCTTAAAATCTTTGGTTGTAAAAGTCAACACCTGCCGATTCGGTCAATGTTTCACGGTTGTGATATGGCGATGTGCCCACGTAATGCGTCATTCAGAGGTGTGAACAAATAGAAGTTTGACGGTGCCAAGTCGTGACGGGTTAGGGTTAGAGATAACAACGCCCAGTCGAACTTTGTTATACATTCCGTGCTTTTCAAACTTGTGTGTGGCCTGGCGTTGTCGTATTGCAAATGGAATGTTTCCCTTTTCTCTGATGTGACACAAGTAATCTGGGCCTTTAGTTTTGTCAACGATCTCAGTTGACAGTTAACAATAGTTCCAAGAAACACGTGAGTATAATGGCCTACCTGTCCCAGGAGAATGCGCATACCACTTTGCTAGCAGATGTCTGCGTCTTGAAATTCTTATTTCCTGACTCCAGCTCGTAAGGGTGCCACCACGTTTCGTTACCAATGATAATGCGGTTAAAAAATCTGTCACCTTCGGCTTCGTACTGATTCAACAAATTCTGACAGACATCTCATCGCTGATCTTTTTGGTTTTATGTGAGCATGTGGAATCTACATAGCGTACAGTTTGCAGTATCCTAAGAATGACAACATCGTTATCAGTGATCTGACACCCACATTCAACTTTACACAGCTTTCATTTCCTGTTATCTGCCGATCAGCACGAATGGGTTGGTCGAGACGCATATTTTTTTTCCTGGGGCGGATGCGCATTGTAACTCACATCTACGTCGCTGCTCTGAAATCGACAAACTTATCTACTAACTGTGCTGATGTCATACGCATCGGCGTCGTAAGCGTTCAAGAGATGCTAGTGAATGTTGATCAATGCACTTTTTAACATGGAGGAATTCAACTTACTGTTTCCCTCTTTTATTTTAGTTTTAATATGGTAAGTTCTAATCGCATTATTCTGTGCAGTTGTCAGTAGAGATTTTGTTTCTTTGTTCATATGTCTTTTTCTTAGGCATGTCCAGGGTTTTCGTCCACGTAGCCCTTTCTCTTCCTATTTTTCTTTTTCGTTCTTGTGTTTCTTGTAGCATCAATTCATGTATTGTTCTTGATGGTCTCTCTCTCTCTAATTTTCCCTGAGTTATGTACTTTTCTAAAGTTTTGTGTTTTCAACAGAGCCTTCTACACGCATAAGTACTCTTACCATTTTATTCCTATTCACGTAGCCAGTGTTATCTATCGGATATAATGCATTGGGCATAGTCACTAGTTTTCTAGTTACATTACAAAAGTTCTTTTTTGATCTAACCAATGAATGGTTCAGAATACCTTATTAGCGATACTGCTCATGTGTCTATTCCTTTAATTAAATTTTTATGCTAAATCTTGCTTTAAAGTGTTTCCTTGTTTTTCTCGGATATTCTTTTTTCATTTCAGTAAATTTGACGATATCTACTTCAAGAACTCTCAAATATCTATAAGTCTCAGCAAGCGCTCTCATCCCTTCTTAGTTGGGCAGTTCTATGTCCTCTAATGTCTCTAGTTTTTTTTCGTCTCCGGTAGTGCACACTTTTCAATTGAAAATTCCATTCCAAGATGCCGAGTGTATATTCTGTATGTTTATATCTACTTATAAGCTTTTCCCATTCGTTTTTAGTTTTGTCGTTGCAGGGTAGAGAAAAGGGCATCCCCCACTAAGCAACGAAGTCTATTTTGTACTCTGTCAAGGCAGGATAGGCTGTTTTTAGCAGCTATTGCCCAGATATGGCAGCATTATTCCATCCTTGGACGTACTTGGCTTTTATATAGATAGAGAATTGCATCAGTAGTGAGATATCTTCTGGAGCGGTAGAAGGATCCCACCATCTTTCCAGCGACCTTGGCAACAGACTTGATGTACGTGTTCCATTTCAGATCAGGAGTAAAGGTCAAACCCAGAAGCTTGTCAAAACACGGGGCCTCTCCCAGACGAGAGCCATCCATCCCAATTGATGCCAAATAGGGATCAGAGCGTTGATGATGTAAGGATAGAAGATTGGTTTTAGATGCATTAAAGGTAACAAGCCACGTCTCCCCCCACTGAACCACGCGCTCGAGATCAGAGGAGAGAGAATCAGAGAGAACTTTGTCATTTACAGCCTTTGATGTGTTGCCGTAGATGGTCGTGTCATCAGCATAGATGCCAACGAATGATTTAAGTATGTGTTTAGGGAGGTCATTTATGTAGATCAGTAAGAGAGTTGGGTCCAGGATTGACCCCTGAGGGACTCCAGCATTAATACCGCAGGCCTCCGATTTTTGTCCATCGACCACTACTCTTATGAGCCTATCGGAGAGAAATTATTTAATGATTGAGAAAACATTTCCAGTTATACCGTAGCTGGAAATCTTGTGAAGTAGACTCTTATGCCATACCTTGTCGAAGGCCTTTGATATGTCAAGAGCACTTGCCCTAGAAAGGAAGCCTTTGTCAAGAGATTCACTAATCCTGTGAGATATAACCGTCAGCACAGTTGCTTTACTGGAATCAAGGTTCTTGATTAGCTTGGCGACCTCATGCACGGATATTTGTATGTTACCTAGCGTGTTCTCTGTTATAGGAGGAAATATGGGGAGTTGATGGCCTTCGTCGCATAGGGTAGAATTAGCTGCAAAGTTCTTTGCAAATAGTTTGGCCTTGTCTGACGCTGATGAGATGACCTCTGGTCCATTGATTATAGTTGGGATAGAACGCACACTTCTGTTCAGGATCCTATTTGGTATTTGCCAAAACTGGTGGGAACCAAGCCGCTGATCAGCTACCTTGGATTTAACAGACTGGGCATATAGTTCTCTTGCATTTTTTATTACTCTTTTACGGTGGTTGATGGCAGTCCTGAAAGCAGCTTTAGTCTCAGTGCATCTATTACGTTGGTAGCTATGGAAAAAGTGATTTCTGTGCGCGATGGCAGCAGCACATTCTGGGGAGAACCATGGCTGGCTGTTAGGTTTTTGTTGGAATTTTTTAGATGATATGAATCGGTCTATTCCTACAATTAACCATTCGGTTAGATCTGATACTATAGAGGACACTTTCTTTTTAAACATAGAGTGCAAAGGTAAATCAGATATGAATGTACGGAAGCTATCCCAGTCAGCCATAGAGTATCGGTATACAGTACGGTGGAGGGGTACGTCTGGGGACTTATTACATTTCGTTTTTATCTTAACTGATACGACGGAGTGATCGGAGGATCCTAGAGGAGAATGAACGGAACATGAACATAGCTCAGGGGAAGTTGAGAGAAAAAGGTCTAGGAGGCTTGCATATTGACCAGGTGTCGATACACCTGGTCAATATGCAAGCCTCCTAGACCTTTTTTTAGACACGGGTGGGTTCGCGAACAATCTGAGTGAGGTCATAAGCAATGGCAAAATCATGACAAAACCTCCCCTGATCGTCTGTCTTATTTGAATGGTTCAGCCATTCCACGTTATGGACGTTGAAGTCACCAGAGATGTGGATGTTAGCCGAGGGATGTGCAGATAGGTTGTGGTCTATTTTCTCAGATATGCTCTTAAATATAGTAACTCCGATGTTGTGGGGCAGAGAGAGGGCAACTATAAATGCAGTGGTGTTAGCAAGTGCAACCCTGAAGCATATATAGGGTAAGTTAGGATCTTCTCTGGAGATATACCTGCCACACGGGAAGCCATCTTTAATGTAGGCACATATTCCATGCCCATGGCGATCTTGGGGGTCAGATTTAGCTGTTAAATTAGAGTATCCGTTAATTATGAACTCATCTAGGGAAGTGGTCGGCCCTATTCCAGTTTCGCTTAGAAATAATATGTCCGGTTTCGTCTCCTGTAATTGGGTTTCAACCTCTGGAAGGTTGGAACGTAGACCCCTGATGTTGGAGAAGGAGACCTGGTAGTAGGGGTCTACGTTGGAAGATGGTGTTCTAGGTTTATTCGAGTTTTTATTCTGGAGATATTTCATGTTGAGGTTTTGGGATTTGTGGAACAGGTCGGCATACTTGGTTAGAGCAGTACAGAGAAGGAAAGTACGAGAGAAAAAGACAGGACATTTTTTCTTAGTTCACTTATACAGTGGAGGTCTGGTCAGTGCTCACTACTTGGTCTTTGCTTCCTCCTTCACTACTTGACTATTTAGTTGAACTCGTTTGGGGGGGGGCAGTTGTGTGGTAATGAGGATGGGGTGGGGGTTAGAGAACTTATAGGTATGATGCTTCAATGTTCTTGGTTCCATGTAGCAGTTAATCTTTTGTCTCTGTGGCAGTTTGTGTGGTCTACGCTTTTGGTTCGTCTGTTTTAGTTTCCACATTCAAGGGGTTTCTTTAATATTTCGACTGTTTCCATTATTGATGTTCGTTGTATTTTCCAGTCATTCCTCTGATTCCAATTTCTCCCATTCTTTTTTCCAAGTTTTCCGGGATTGTTCTTAGTGCTCCTACTATTGCAGGTATTATTATTATTATTATTATTATTATTATTATTATTATTATTATTAGTAGTAGTAGTAGTAGTAGTAGTATTAATGTACTCATTATAAATTACATGAATTCCGTTAGTTTGTTCAATCCCCTTGAATTCAATCAGAAAATTATTAAAGGAAAACATAATTGGTTGACCTGATTGTCAGCATTAGATCTCTGCATATGCAGACCATGTCTGTCGCCTATATTTGCATTCGGTCATATTTGAAAGTATGATAAACTCATTAGCATTCCTATATGTTAAAGGCACACAAGCATACATACATACCTTCACACACGCATACATACATGCATACATACATACATACATACATACATACACACGCACACACACATATATATATATCTGTTTTAATCTTCTTTATTTTCTTATAATATATACCAATCTTTATTTAAGAAGCTCAATGTTATTACAGAGCAATATAGTGAATGAAAGACAAAAGTTTATGTTCCAAAGTTCTTGATGTTGATCATCTTATAATTTATTCCTTTGATTCAGTTGACAAGAACTGTTAATGTCAACTGACCAAAAAAATAAATAAATTATAAGATAGGTTCCTTTCTCCGTGTCCTTCTGTAGCAGTGTGGATCTGCCTTTTGTCATCCAGTTTGGTACGCTTGCTTCCTGTATACATCCTCTCAGGTTTTGGGCTAGCCTTTCGTGTCAGGTTGTGAATTTTTTGAACCAGTATGCGTGTATCCCGTCGTGCCCTGGTGCTCTCCAGTTTGCCATTTTTCCTATGCTTTTCTTTAGGGGTTCCTTATTGATTTCATTCACTGTTCCTTCTTCTATTTGTTGTAACTCTTCTTTCTTGTCTTTCAGCCATTCGGCATTTCTATTGTGATCTCGTCGCTCTTCCCATATTTTACTCCAGTAGAGTTTTGTTTCTGTCGGATTTGGTTGTTCTGTTTTTGTTTTTCATCCGTTCACATTTTGGTAGAATTGGCTTTCATTAGTTTAAAATGTTCTGTTTTGCTTGCATTGTTCAGATTTATATCTATATAGCAAAAATGGTGATCTGAAATGGAACACGTACATCAAGTCTGTTGCCAAGGTCGCTGGAAAGATGGTGGGATACTTCTACCGCTCCAGAAGATATCTCACTACTGATGCAATTCTCTATCTATATAAAAGCCAAGTACGTCCAAGGATGGAATAATGCTGCCATATCTGGGCAGAAGCTGCTAAAAACAGCCTATCCTGCCTTGACAGAGTACAAAATAGACTTCGTTGCTTAGTGGGGGATGCCCTTTTCTCTACCCTGCAACCTCTCTCCCACAGAAGAGGCGTTGCGAGCCTGTCCTTGTTTTATCGTTATTTCCATGGCAGATGCTCGTCTGAACTCCAATCTCTGGTCCCCCCTCGCCAATCTTTCACGAAAAACACCCGTCTAGCTGAATCCACTGTGAAAAATTTCCCCCACTCTATATCTGTGCCTAAATCAAAACGCGGATTCCATGAACAAAGCCTCTTTCTTAGAACTGCACGCCTGTGAACTCTGTTCTGTGTGCCTGCTTCCCCCCGGACTACAACTTGGATGTCTTCAAGTCCAATGTTAACAAATTCCTAATGAACCGCCCCCTTAAGTAAACACTTCAGCAAATCTCCTCACTAACGTGATGTACTTGCAATAACCCTTATCCCTGAGTGGCTTCCGGGCCTTGATAAGTGGTGATCACTGTGTAAAAAAAAAAATATCGTCTCAATCTCGCTGCTTTTGCTTTTATTTTTTGGTCCAGTTCTTCATGTTTCTTGTTTAACCTCTCCCTGTCAGTTACATTTCCAATGTTCCGTTTTCTCCGCATTGCTTTCTTCCTGTTGATCATTTTGGCTTCTTTTTTTATGTTTGTGTATTTGGGTTTCTAGTCTTATTTCCCATCCAGGTTTTGTCGGTCCGCTTGTCCCCGGTTGTTTTTCTGATTTGAGATTCATGCTTACAATTTTGGCGCCCGCGTAAATTAGGTTGTTTATGTCTGTGATTGTATTTGTTGGGATATGTGGGAGGAGCTTGTTAACATTCTCTGTTTCTGTTTTTAGTTTCTTCTGCTCTTGGTTCTTTAACGATGGGAGTTTTGTTTTTTCCTCGTTCATCAGCTGTATTATTTTATTTACTTCATTTGCTTCATTCTCTGTTAGTTCTGTTTCATTGTTCTCGGTGTCCACGTTTGTGGACTTCGTTCTTTGTTGGTCGTCGGCCTTTGGTGTTTTTACTTCTGGAGCTTCAACTTGTGGTGTTGATCTACATGCGGTTACGTTGGGGGATGCTTCTTGTTCAGTTTCATCATTTATTTTTCGCTGGATTTCTGTTAGTTCTAGTTTAGAGAGCCAACCTTTCTTGATTATTAGTCTTGTTTGGTCCGCAATTCTTTGTTCTGTCGTATAGAAGTCACTGGATAGGTCCCATACTTCTTTCATTCGTTTCCGATAACCTCCATATCTATTTTTAGGATGACTTCTATGGTAGCATTCCATTACGAGTCTATTCTCTTTTGTTGTCCATTTCCTTCTTCTGATTTTTTCCTTTTGATGGTTATCATGGCTGTGCTGTTATTATTATTATTATTATTATTATTATTATTATTATTATTATTATTATTATTATTATTATTATGTTGGAAACTAAGTTCTTGCCGTTTAATTAATATATTGTGTTTTGCAAATTTATTTGTTATATTTTATTCTCTGAGTTACAATCAAATGTTTCTGCCGAAAAGGTATTGAGAATCTTGTTGAACGATGGAAAAAAAGTTGTTCAAACGAATGCTGAATACACCATTTATTAAATACTTGTTAGATCTTAATTTTACCTAAAAAACGTAGATTTAAAAAACGGCAAGAACTTAGTTTCTAACCTTATATTGTTAAGCGATAGTCTGTACTGTAAAGAAAGAGAAGACTCACACTGCCACTAAAATCTTGGCTGAATGGGAGGAACCTGTTAACATCCATCAAATCGTGGCCTGTTGCTGTAATTAAGCGCATTGCAGCTTTCGTAGGGGAGACACGCGTTTAAATGAAACATCACAAGGAAAAACAAAAAGGAGGTTAATTGAGACTGAGGGATGTGCCAGGGAGAGCTTAGAAGTGTACACTATTACTTGGCTAACTCTTATGAAGTGTTACCTGTAGCAGTGGCGAAAAAGTAAGCCCCAGATAAAAATAATCATTGAAAGATAAATAAAATGAAGAAAAAAGATTATTGAGTTGGTAAGAATGAATTTGAGTGAGATACTAAGACACTAAATGTCAGGACACACAGAATCATTTTTTAAAGGTGGCTTGAAAAGAGAGACAGGAAATCAATTATTTAATGCTCAGGGACAGGCACTAAATACAAATGCAATAAATATAAACATCTATGGGAAGGGCTGTTTTGATAAGTGCAGGCTGTGTGATGTGACTCTTGAAACAGCGTCACACATTGTTAGTACGTACAAGTTTGTGTTAGGTTTTGTGCCAAAACTTTGGAATCCAAGTGAAGGGCAAATAGTTCCAACAGAGATTTCTTGGCCTTTGGACCAAAATAAAAGTAAAAAATGTTTAAAACAATATGGTTTCTAAGTAGGACGTCCCCCAGTGGGAATGAGTGAATGCAGTATTATGGTGAAAGAGGATACTAGCAAAGAGAATTTCTTGTTTAGTTCTAGAATGAAAAGGATGACCAACGACTATCAGTCTTTCTCCTTTTTTAGTTGGCCTTGTGCCTAATTTTTCTCATGTTTAATGTATATTGTATTTTTAACCTGAATAAAAGATTTCATATCTCAAAGAGTAGTATCTGTTCTTATATTACACTTCAGTTTTTTTGTTCTCGGTTAGTGGAGGAGAAATCCTTCACGACTGAGATAATTTTTATTTTTGTTACTTTTCTCCACATTAAAATACAACCCGGGCGTCTAACTCTACCCTTGTGGGAAGACAAAGTAAATAGGAATATCACCCAGAAGCAGTAGTGGAAAATGAGGATGCTATTGGATTTCACGATTCAATGTGACTGAGAGATAACTCACAGAAAACCGGATATGGTAGTTTTTAACAAAAAGATCAATGAATGCCAAATTATTGATGTGGCTTGCCTAAACTCCATTAACAGCAAAGAAGAATGAGAAACCGTGGAACTATCAGAAACTGAGGATGGAGAATGTTAGATTGTGGAATAAGAAAACTTCCATCGTGCCAATAATCATAGGCGAACTTGGCTCAATTCTTGATGATCTTATGAAACAGCTGACGTCTTTGTACATGAGATACTCTATCACCGTACTCCAGAAGTCAGTTCTGCTTTGTTCAGAAAATATCCTACACCAAGTGCTTTCCATCTAATTGACTTTTTGACTATCCTCACTAGCTTTGGTGTAAAAGCTCGCTCTTGAGGAAAACAGCTAAACCGGTGTAAAACATCACACCACTGTGAAGCTAATAGACACAATAATAATACCTCTCTGGGATTTAATGGTTCAGTGTGACCGAGAGATAACTCATAGGAAACAAGATATTGTAGTTGTTGATAAAAAAAAACAATGGATACCAAATTATTGATGTGGCTCATCCAAAAGATATAAACTTAGCAGCAAAAGAATGGGAAACTACGGATTTAGCAATACTTTGTGTGCATTCCGTTTATTTCAGCATTATTTCCAGTGTTCCTGGACTTTTCCATGCCAAGGGGATTAAGCAGTGTCAATTGAGGAAAGGTGTAACTGTGAATTGCGGAACTATGGCTTCATAATTACATATACAAACCCCCTAACACTTATGGCCATTGTCAGTCAAAACTGAATGTCGATCATTATTTTCATTATTATTTACTCACTAGGAGTTTTCACACAGACCATCATCAAAGAATACGCTTTGAGAATTATTATTATTATTATTATTATTATTGATTTTCTTTTTCTTCTTCTTCTTCTTCTTCTTCTTCTTCTTATTATTATTATTATTAATAACATTTTAATTTAAAAAATTATTATTTGTATTATTATTCATTTCATATCTGACAATCGTTTGTTCAATCCCCTTGATTTCAATGAGAAAATTATTAAATGAAAACATACTTGGTTGACCTGATTGTCAGCATTTGATCTCTGGATATGCAGAAAATATCTGTCGCCTATATTTGCAAAGTAGCAATTTGTATTTGGTCATATTTGAAAGTATAATAAATTCATTACCATTCCTATACGTTAAAGTCACACACACACACACACACACACACATGCACGCACGCACGCACGCGCGCACGCACAACACACGCATATATATATATGTATATGCATGTATATATGTATGTATATACATGTATTGTGAGAATAAATAAATAAATATATATGTATATATATATATATATATATATATATATATATATATATATATATATTCTCAATAGGTCAAAATTTGCGATCACTTACAGCAAACGGTATATTTCCTGACTGTAGTCTGGGTGACAAGTTTTCCTAGGTTCACAGTACTCCCCATCTCTTTCGATTACCTTTTTCGAGTGAATTTTCCTTATCACAATATAGAGAACTTGTAGATATGCAGCTTCAATGTTCTTGGTTCCATGTAATGCTTCTTCATGGTTTGCCTCTGCAGTAGTTTGTCTGGCCTTCGCATATGACTCATATGTATTAATCTCCTCATTGAAGGGTTTATGTTAATATTTCAGCTGTTTTTATTGTTATTCTTCGTAACTTTCACGTCATTCCTCTGATTCCAATTCCTCCAATACTTTTTTTTCCAAACGATTCGGAATTATTATTATTATTATTATTATTATTATTATTATTATTGTTATTATTATTATTATTATTATTAGTAGTAGTAGTATTGTTATTATTATTATTGTTATTATTATTATTGTTATTATTATTATTATTATTGTTATTATTGTTATTATTGTTATTATTATTATTATTATTATTATCATCGAGGCAATATGGGCGAACTGTGTAGGGGTAGTACCTTTGGCAGCTGTGTCCTATCTGTTCGGGCAGATAAGCGCGACTTGACTCCATCCATTTCCTAATCTCTCTCGTGCTGACTATAAGCGTCAAATCCCGGTACACCGCTTCAGCTGGCGGGCTCTGACGGGCTCTGACGGGCTCTGGCGGGATAAACCATTACTTTAGTGCAAATATTCAACGGCTATAGGACGGAGGATATTAATGATCCAACGGTCAAGTGTCGGGGAGTAAACGTACGAAATCAGGAATGGAGTCTTGAAGGTGGATCCGTATGCTATGCTTACTGACTCCGTCAACTCCTGCAATCAAACTGGTGTCAAACGTATTGCTTTGTTTCCTTTGGAACACACTAGCGAGGTCTAAAAGCGGGGTCTTGGGTATGGGGCAGATTAGGACCTCCATACACTGTGCCAAGGCCGCGCCCTACTCCAGCGACAGAAACAACACAGAAGACAGCAGTTACGAGTTATGTCTTGTGCGTATTGGCGTTATCTTGGACGCTACAGGTTGTCTTCTACGGTGATAGAGATAATCGAAATTCCGACTAGACAGCCATTGTTCGCCTTAGCCCGGCAACTGCCGGCCAATTTGATGCTGACCTACCACGGTATATTTGGTTGATTGGGTGATTGGAGCTAGGAGAAAATCCGAAATACAGACCGTCATCATCAACCGCAAGATAAAGAGTTTTAACATTGACATTGCAGTCTGGCAGGATATAAAACTCAGAGGTCGTGGCAGCATCAGAGAACAGGGTTACGCTTTTTTCTGGCAAGGCAAAGAACTAGAGGAGCCACGCGTACATAATGTCGGACTGGCAGCGAGGAACAGTTTGCTGTCCACAATTAAACGTCCATCCAAAGACACACCAAGAATCCTTCTATGCGTCTCTCCAGCAAATCAGGCCCCGTGAATATCCTGAATATCTACGCTCGAACTGTCAACTCCAGTGCTGAAGTAAAGGACACATTCTACGAGGAGCTAGAGAGAACCATAAAGGCAATTCCTGCTTCAGTTAAACTATACCTCCTCGGTGATTTTAAGGCTCGTTGCATCGGTTATTTTTGCTTCAGCAAGATGAAAGAAAGTGAACAGAGACTCCTCGAGCTGTGAACATTTAATGATTTATGCATCACAAACACATTGTTTCAAACAAAGTCATATCATATAGTGTCCTTGCGACCCCCCCGGGTCCTGCCACTGGTACGAACTGGATCTCGTCATCACCGGAAGAGACTCGCTGCATTGCATCCCGAATACTCGCAGCTACCACAGTGCATACTGCGATAGTGACCATACACTAGTTGTAGCTAAAGTCTGTCTCAAACCTTAGAGAATCCACAACGCCGAGCAAAAGGGACGACACCGCATTAATATAGCCTGCACTTTTTTCCCAACGCGTGCGCACGCTTTGCAGACTCAATCCAGGAATTATGAGAAGACTGTCTAACAAATACGGTGGAAGAGCGATAGAGACACATTCATGAAGCCACCCACAACTCTGCTATGAACACCTTTGGCAAGCAGGATAAAAAGAATTCAGACTGGTTTGAGGCAGAGATAACTGAACTAGAGCCAGTTATCTCGACTAAACGCGTTGCGCTGCTTGAGTAAAAAAAAAATATTGAAAAAGGTACTCGCTGCACTCGGGAAGGTCAAAGTGACGCCCTCAAGACTGCCAGACGCTGCGCCAACAAATACTGGCTGAACCTATGCAGCAATATTCAACTTTCTGCTGACTGCGAAAACATCCATGGGATGTATGCGGGACTAAAGATGGTCTTCGGCCAAAGTGTAGTTAGGACAGCACCACTGAAGTCAGAATCAGGCAGCATCATCACAAATCGTGAAAAGCTAATAGAGAGATGGGCTGAGCACTGTCAGCAGCTATACTCACGCAAGAATATCGTAACTAACACAGTACTTGAAGGTGTCCGACCCCTGAAAGCCATGGATGAGTTGGATAACCCACCCTACCCTGATGAGCTCACTAAAGCTATTGACACCCTCGCTAGCGGTAATGGCATTCCACCTGAAATCGTCAAGGCCGGTAAAAATACAGTTCTCTGTGATCATCTCTATCAATATCTGCTCCAGTGCTGAGAAGAGTGTTTGGTTCCGCAAGACATGCACGACGCCAACATTACAATGCTTTATAAAAATAAAAGTGACTGCGGTGATTGTAATAATTACCGCGGCATCTCTCTGCTCAGAAAATGTTTGCTCGTGTAGTATTGAACAGACTCCACTCACTTGCAGAAAGAGTTTACCCAGAAGCGCAATGTGGTTTTATTGCAGAGTGCCGACATGGTATTTTTCTTACGACAGCTACAAGAGAAATGCCGAGATCAGAGAATACAACTGTACCTCACTTTCATTGATTTTACAAAGGCATTTGACCTAATTAGCAGGAGCGGCCTCTTCGCGCTGCTATAAAAAATCGAGTGTCCCCCGAAGCTCGTTACGATCGTAACCTCCTTCCATGAAGATGTTAAAGACCCTGTCAAGTTAAATGGATTACTTTGATGTGAAACAGGGCTGTCTTCTTGCCCCAAATATTTTTATTGCATATTTTTCTCACTTCTGTTACTATACACTTTTCACGAAACTGAAGTTGGCGTCGATATTCGCACAAGAAGAGATGGAAGCTTTTTCAACCTGGTCCGTGTACGCGCCAAAACTAAATTCCTCATCAAGGAAATGCTGTTCGCTGATGATGCCATGTTAGCTGCCTATTCTGAGGAAGCCCTCCAAACGACTCATTGACCGCCTCGTTTAAGTTTGCAACGAGTTTGGTTATACAATAAGCCTCAAGAAAACAAATATCATGGCCCAAGGCCAGAAATGTCCCCTGCAAATCCATTGGCGATCACACACTGGAAATTGTGAACAACTTCACCTATAAAGACTCCACGATTTCCAATAACTCCTAGCTTAACACTAGCAAGAATAGCAACAGCTATTGACCGCCTGACCAAGATAGTGTAGAATACCTAATGCTGACCATTAGCACCAAAATGAGAGTGTATCAAGCCTGCGCGTTTAGCATCTTACTCTACTGCAGTGAGACATAGACCCTCTACATGCGTCAAGAGTGCAGACTAAACGCCTTCCACCTGCACAATCTAAGAAATAGGCATTACATTGCAGGACCACGTCCAAACAAAGACGTTCTCGCGAAGGCGAATCTCCCAAGCATGTTTGCCCATCTCTTGCAGAGACGTCTGCGCTGGCTGGGGCACGTCGTTCGCATGTAGGGTGGCCGAATCCCCCAGGTCCTGTATGGTGAGCTCTCAGCCGGCAGCAGACTAATTGGTAGACCACTCCTCAGATTTCATTTTTTTGGCAAGTTCCTTGTGCTTACTCCGTATTTTCTATATTTGCATCTTCACGCTATTAACGATGTGTGATAGTATTTCCCTTTATTATTATTATTATTATTCTACTTTTATACATTTAATTTTTATTATTATTATTATTTTTATTTTTATTATTATTAATAATAGTAATAATTTTCATTTCATACCTGACAATCGTTTGTTCAATCCCCTTGATTTCAATGAAAAATTATTCAATAACAACATACTTGGTTGACCTGATTCTCAACAGTTGATCTCTGCATATGCAGACAATGTCTGTCGCCTATATTTGCAAAGTAGTAATTTGTATTTGGTCATATTTTAAATTATGATGAATTCATTAACATTGCTAGACGATGAAGTTTATATATATATATATATGTATATATATATATATATATATATATATATATATATATATATATGCACTAGCAGATTACCCGTTCATGTTCGGCCCAATACATGAAGTCATACGTGACGTCACACATGAGGTCATCTGTTATAATCGTCATACATATATATTCTATGACGTAATTGTGAACAAACACACCGGAATACGGATGTATTACAATATATACACAGGGTGCTCACAAAGTCTGGCTGCATAATGTAGCCAGACTTTGTGGAAACCCTGTATATATATATATATATATATATATATATATATATATATATATATATATATATATATATATATTGCTTACTGTATTTTGGGGAAAGAGTTCCGACAAAGTGCTCGATTACAAAGAAAAACTTTTTCGATATAAGAGCTAAATATTTGGTTGTTTTTCTGAACTTCTGTAAAACTAATATATATATATATATATATATATATAAATAATATATATATATATGTATGTATATATACTTCATTTAATCACATGAATTAATATACGAAAGTATAAATTAATGCGTAAACTTTAAGTATTTACTTCAACAGTGCTCAATACGTAGGTAGAACTAGGTATTAAGTTATAATATATATATATATATATATATATATATATATATATATATATAAATACATATAAGAATCTTTTGGCAGCAAGTTATTATTCAAGCACGTCTGATTTAACACTACAGAGTGATTCTTTTTCCGAGTTTTCTGGATATCTTCTCGATTCGTCGAGCGAATATCTTAACTAAGACTACTAAAATTCAATACCTTAACAATTGCACGCGACAACTAAAATTACTAGTAGCCATACCTAGCAAAAAAGTACAGAACCTTTTTAACCGGATCTCATTTAACACCGGGACAAATATACTAGCAGTATTTAATAACTAACAAGGAACTAAATAAATAAACTATAAAATAAGAAACACGAAATTAAAAAAAAATAATAATTCGGCTCTAACCATCCTACACCCACCTTTATAATCAAAATATAATAATAAAAAACTATAAAATCACCGAGCCTCAAAGGAAAAGAAAAAGCAAACAACAACAACAACAACAACAACAACAACAACAACAACAACAACAACAACATATATATACACATATACATATATACACACGCACACACACACGCGCGCGCACACACACACACACACATATGTATATGAGACAATAAGCGTGGAAAATAAAGTCACAAAAACTATAAATTGGTATATATATATAATTATTCATTTATTTAATAAGAGTATACCTATATTTAGTTTGTGGATAAAGGGAACTCTTTATACCAAGGTATTTCGAAGCCTTATGCTTCTCGTCAGAAGAGCAGAGAAGATGGTAAGTAACATAATGGGATTCATTAGGAACAAAATACATAAATAAAATTCTTGATGTTGTTTGAATTAAGATAAAGGAAGAGCGTCTGATAAGAAGTGTAGTGTAAAAAAGGTATACAGGATATCTATCAAAGTCTTAAAGAATGTGGGTAATTTATGTGTTTAAACTCAAGTGGAAGGTATAGGGGTGGTTGGGTGGTTGGATGGTATATCCGTGTGTAAGATGTTTAGTATCTATGGAGGGGTTCCATGAGGAGGGTGTTTCCGCTAAAAGATATTTTATCAAGAGAAGTAACCGAGTTCACAACAGCATTTAGGGACGGTGCATGTTTTAAGGCGTAATATTATGATGATGAATTAAAGCGAGGGGTACATGCTAAGTAGGATTTCATCAAATCACAACATTACTTATAAACGAACTATAACATTACGTCCTATATAACATTATGTCTCGTATATAAGCTCCAAAGCAACTTGTTGAGATTTGTATTATTCGAATAAGTCTCCTCTTAAAGAATTGAATTTGCTCTCTTCTTTTAACTGACCAAGTTATATATATATATATATATATATATATATATATATATATATATACAATTATCAGACTCAAATGATTTTGTAACGATGTATGTAACCGACTTTCCGGTTTACGACATCCGGTTGCGCATGCGCGCATGACATGCGCACTGAAATATTAACGTTATTATTTCGAAATTATTATTTAACATGGGCAGAGTGGGGGTTAAAATAACTTAAACGTAATACAGAAATGAGCGATGTAAAAAAAGCAGATATATCAAAATTTGAATTTTACTATAATAAGTATTATGGTATCTGTTCAGTGCACATTTACCTATAAGTATGGCCAACCATTTATAATTCAGTAACTGTAATTTTTTTTTCAAAAATAATCAATTATAATAAACAGAACGACTCATAGAAACCTATCTATATTCTTTTTTCATTTTAATATACTTTCATAGAAATGTTTCTGTTGTGTCTGAAAAAAAACTATTTTCTTTACGTCACAAGTGTCACGCTCATGCATTAATTCCATAGCTAATATAGCATACTTACCCAACGGGTCACGGGTAGTCTAGTATATATATATATAAATTTGATATGGGTATCTAAAACGGTCCTAATAATCGGGTTTGAAACCGACGGTACGAATGAGTTATCTCATCTAAAACTTTCTGTAAACAAATATATATATATATATATATATATATATATAAACAGAGATGTGTGTGCCACAGACGATTTCTGATTGGTTAATCCAATAATCACATCCCCTAAAAAACTATGGTTCGTACGCTCTTAACTTTACCATAAAATATTATGGCTTTATTTATTGTCCATCTTGGAAGGGTTTAATTTTTTCCTAACTTGTTATTTACAAATTACAAAAATACGAAACTTACACAATCTAGCAATCCAACCTCCGACATCACATCGGCCATTCTGGTGCTAGCCGCACACACGTACACACAACACGAAAACAATGTTTTAGAAATCTAGCTAAAATTAATTTTCCTAAAATTTTTCAATATTTAAAAATAAATTATGCCGGCTGATAAAATTTTAAAACTTTTTTTTAAAGCTAGAAAGATAAAATTTAAAAATACTTATATATATATATATATATATATATATATATATATATATATATATATATATATATATATATGAAACTAAACTAAAAAAAAACGCGCGTTCGCTCGTGGTCTTTTCATTTCGGGTTTGTATTACTGTACCCATAGATTCGGAAAAGTTGTCAAAAACAAATATATAACAAATAAATGTTATCAAAGGCAAGATAAGTTACTTTTCTACCAAACTGGATATATTTTCGTGTTTTTATTCAATGTAACATATTTATTCAGCTCGAAAAACGGGTTTGTATTACTGTACACGTAGATTCGAAAAAGTTGATAAGATACGAAACAATATGCATAATATAAACACAGCACGAAAACAAACGTTTTCATCCATTCCCAGCACGCGCACACACGCGCACACACACACACACACTGGCGTTAGCCGCACACACGTACACACAACAAGAAATCAAACGCTATTATTACTACTATAATTTCCAACACATGCGCACACACGCACACACACTCACGTCCACTACCGTCCTTGGCTACGTCACGTTGTTATGGCAACACGATAAACACACAGTAAATTTGATTTTCTTCATTTCTACGCAAATATTACGCAAATATAAATCATATAGAATATATGTATGAATATAATTAGACGTAATAGTTAAATAAAGATGATCATCGTATAAGAGAACCGAAAAAAACTAATAGGGAATTAATTAAAAACGATAAAAAATATGCACATTAGCTAGATCTTTTGTAGATGAATGCAATTCAACGACTCATAAATAACAAAGTTGTATTTTCTTTTTAAATAAATAGAAAAAAGGGGTGTTGATAAGACTATCTATACACACAAAAAAATATAGATTTATTTTTGGGTAAAGTTCCCCCGGGTTTTCCTTTCACTTCAGTAAATAATGGTCTTTTGTTATATATATGGCGTACTATTATCCTTACATATATGATGTTTATGTTTATATACATATATAAGTGATAGTGTCTGTGTGTGTCTGTGCGTCTGTGTGCATTTCCCTACGCTAAAACTCTGTCAATTTTAAGCGTACAGATTCGAAATTTGATATACAGGGTACTGAGATTTTGGAAAATCGATGTGATAGGTTTTCGACAGAAATTTGGCGATTAAGTGGTCAATATTCAACGATTTGACCTTTGAGAATTCTACCAAACTCCTCCTACAATTTTGGGTCTAAACACGTGATATTTTAGATATAAATTCCTTGGACATGGATCTAACTTATTAACTTTACTTGATCCCTAAACAATAAATGTTAAGAGGTCATAATAGGGGTCAAAGTTTTAAAAAATTGACCGTTTTTTTTCTCAGCATACACCTCAAAACACCTGGGCAACGCCGGGCACCGATTGCTAGTATATATATATATATATATATATATATATATATATATATATATATATATATATATATATATATGCAATTTCCGTTTTAATCTTTAACTATGCCTATCTATCAAATATATCAATCTACCTACACATTCATACCCTGTATGTATATTTACTTATTTTTTACTATATGCATTTACTTACATACTTATTTGCCTTACCCGGAATTTGCAAATACCTGCCATCCACTCCCCTTAAATATTTTTTATTTTATATTTTTTATTTTATATTTTATATTTTATTTTTTATTTATTTATTTATTTATTTTTCCATTTAGTGTCTTTTAATAACTCTTGCTGACATTTTCTTAAGTAATGACCTGTATATTTCCAATTTGACCATTTTTGGCCCTTTATTTTTCGCGCCTTTTAACGTTATCTTGTCTGAGTCATTTTGACATTTGCTTTTCTATTTTATATTTAATTCTATCACCATTTAATCTTTTTTCTCTTTTCCTTCACTGATTTTTCTTATTTACACTTTATCTCGACAGCCGTGTTAAACGCATATCGTATTTATCTTTTATTTTTCTTGGAATTTTCTCGCCTTTTCTTGTACATATTTGGGAATTATTCTACCAATTTCGGCCTTTTGGATTATTTTTGACCATCTTTCAATTACGCGATTTCTTGGACTTTACTTGTGCGAATGGAAATTTAATTAATTTCTTGGATTTACATTTTTGGATTTTACCGTCATTGGATATCGATTCACCTGTGAAATCACCTTTTTCTTCACCATATTCCCTCTGCTTCACTTTTTGTTTTCAAGTAAGATCTTTGACATACTTGCAGTTTCATCAAATTATTTTGTATGCAAAATCCGATCTCGGATTTTGCTAATTCCTACCCTCTGATGAGAAGGAAAGTATTTCTTCGAAACTCCGCGGATTAAGGACTATCCACTTATTTAGTGTTTCCTTTTTAAAATTAAATGTTTTAACTCTTTTTCAAAGTGTTTTTAACATGTTTTATTAACTGTTTGCTCTTATATATATATATATATATATATATATATATATATATATATATATGTATATGTATATATAAGAACAAATAGTTAATAAAACATGTTAAAAACACTTTGAAAAAGAGTTAAAACATTTAATTCTAAAAAGGAAACACTAAATAAGTGGAGATATATATATATATATATATATATATATATATATATATATATATATATATATATATATAGGGTGGAGTGGTAAATTTTTCGCCTATAGGAAAACAACACTACCACTTTATTTTCAAACTCTTATTGAAAAAATGAATTTAGGTAACTTGATTACGTAGTTGAGCTGACATATATTTAATGTAGCCGCCTTCAGCCTCAATCACCGCCCCGATACGGATCCGGAACTGCTATCATGCCTTTTCCATAAGCGCTAGCGGGAGCACGACGAATTTTTTCGGATGGCGGCGATCAAGCTCGCTGTTGTGGGAAGTCATGTTGGTGATATTCTTGGCGTTTGAATGAACGAACTAGTCCAGTGGTTTCAGGTCGGGGGAGGAGGATTCAGAGAGAGAGAGAGAGAGAGAGAGAGAGAGAGAAGGGTACAAAGTCGTAGCACTACTGCTGTGACCTCCAGGGTCTGTCAGTGCCCACATGGTTGCATCAGAGGATCACCACATTCTTCAGCAAATCCAGGTACACTTTAGTGTTGGCTATCAAACCGATTATGTAGATGTGAAGTGGCATTATGTGGGCTTCACTTGGAACACACTTCATTGAGCTGTGCTCTGAAGCGTTGAACAATTCGGATTTGCATTTTGAGAGTGCTGACAATCGTCCATATGTCATAACTATGATCGGTAGGGAGCATAAGTTATACAGCGGCGCTTCTCCGATTTCGCTTGTTGAACATTTCATAACTTTCAGATATAATAGCAGCCTCCTATCGCCCTTGTGATTTGTACACAACTGGTTAACTATTTGATGGTCTGCAACAAAAAGAAAACGGTTTTCATCAAACGGAAATATAGTATAGTTGTATTCTCTAGGACGTTAATGTTATTGTAATACGCTATATATATATATATATATATATATATATATATATATGCAAGGGGGATGCAATTTTCTAAAGCATTGTGTGTAACGTTTATGCATATGTTAGCGTTTCTAGGACGACAAAACTGATATGATGTTTTTCCGTTTAATATGTTCTCAAGCAGTGTTTACTCGGTCATTGTATATTGTGTCTAAGTGTTTCCATATTACATTTCAGAAAAAATATTCTTAATCATATTGCGTCAAATCTCCTAAATCCTGTGTTTATATCATTTTTTCCTTAACGCAATACGCAGCAAACAAGATTGAAACATTTTACACCATGAAATATTTTCTTTAAAATATATTCATTGATTTATATTTCTATATGTTTTTTTTAAATAAGTAGCAAATATAGGCTAAATTAAAGTAGTTCGGTATTCTAATTATAGTACTCAAAGAAGTTCAACCAGAACTAGAGCCCATGCTTACAAAAGTGTGTAAACGTTGTCTTAAGGAGAATTGCTTTCCATCACCCTGGAAAATCTCATCAGTATGCCCTGTGTTTAAGAATTCAGGCGATCGCTCATCCCCCTCTCAGTACAGTCCAAAAAATCTCCTGTGCGTCATAAGTAAGTTGCTGGAATCTGTGTTTCATAGAGAAGTAATCAACTATCTCAGCAAAAATAACCTTCTTAATGACACACAATATGGTTTCCGTTCTGCCAGATCTACAGCAGATGTGCTTACAGTTATATCTCATAGGATTAGCGAATCTCTCGACGGAGGCAACCTTTCTAGGGCAATTCCTCTTGACATATCAAGGGCATTTGATAGGGCGTTGCATAAAGATTTACTTCACAAGATCTCAAGCTATGGTATAGCTGGAAATGTCTTCTCAGTTATTAAATAATTTCTCTCTGATAGGTTCATAAGAAAAGTAGTTGATGGATAAAAATCAGACGCTCACAATATTAATGCTGGGTTCCCTTAGGGGTCCATACTGGGCCCAACTCTTTTTCTGACCTATATTAATGATCTTCCAAATCACATCCTTACATCATTTGTAGACATTTATGCTGATGACCCTACCATCTATAGTAACACATCTAAGACCATAAACGACCGATTCTCTCTTCTCTGATCTTGAGCACGTGGTAAATGGGGAAAGGAGTGGCTGGTTACTTTTAATGCATCTAAAACGAAGCTTCTTTCTTTCATCATCAACGCTCTGATCCTCATCTGGCATCAATTGAAATGAATAGCTCTCATCTTGGGGAGGCGTCATGTTTTGACAAGCTTTTGGACTTGACGTTTACTCCTGATCTTAAATGGAACACATAAATGGAATCTGTTACCAAGGCTGCTGGAAAAATGGTGGGATCCTTCTATCGATCCAGTAGATACCTCACTGCTGATGCAATTCTCTATCTATATAAGAGGCAGGTACGTCCAAGGATGGAGTACTGTTGCTACATCTGGGTAGGATCTGTTAGAAAGGACTCGTTATGCCTTGATAGAGTTCAAAATAGACTTCCTATCCTTGTAGGAGATGCCCTTTTCTCTTCCCTGCAACCTCTATCTTACAGAAGAGATGTTGCGAGTTTGTCTCTGCTTTATCGTTATTTTCATGGCAAGTGCTCGACTGAGAAACAAGAAACACTCGTCTAGCTGAAACACTATCAATAATCCCCTCCCCCACTTTTTCTCTGTGCCTAAACCTAAACGTAGATTCAATGAACACAGCTTTTTTCTTAGAACTGCACGCCTGTGGAATTGTCTTCCGTTTTCCTGCTTTCCAGCTGACTACAATATGGTTGTCTTCAAGTCTAACGTAAACAAGTTTTTGATGCGCCATTCCACTTAAGTTAACAAATTTACCGAATTTCCATTACCAACGATAATTATACTGTCCAATTGACTACTGTACACTCATAACCCTTATTCTCGAGTTGTCTCTTGGCCTTGATAAGTGGTTATGCCTATGTAAAAAAAAGTAGTTATTTCTATATTTATTTAATTTAATACTTAAATTTAAGCCCAATCCCGATAGTTGTTAATATAATATTTAATATTCACTTATTGTAAAATATGTTTAATACTTTAGCAGTGATGTGAACTTTTTCTATTGTTCATCCTTTTGGGTTTATATATCTTACATTGATTTAATGAAGATTTCGTAATTTACATAGTAAATATCGTATGATTTATTGATTATAAATCTATTTATATTTTTCACTATTTGTGTTCATTTTATTTACTTGTTACTATTTTTTTTTAATTTTTAATTATTAACCGTAAATCGATTCAATTTTCTACCTAGCTAAGTACGTTCTAGGCTGGAGTACCGTTTCCACATCTGGCCAGGAGCTATAAGAAGTACGTTATCTTCCTTGACAGAGTTCAAAACCGGCTTCAGGGCTTAGTGGGGAATGCCCTTTTCTCTTATCTGCAACCTCTTTTCTAAAGAAAGACGTTGTTAGTCTGTATCTGCTATCATAATTTTCATGATAAGTCCTCGTATGAGCTCCAACCATTGGTTCCCCCTTGCCGAACTTTTACAGAAAATACTCGTTTATCTGAAATCACTATCAATAATTTCCCTCATACTGTATCTGCGCCTAAATCTAAATGCAATTTCATGAACAACACTTCTTTCTTAGAACTGCACACCTGTAAAACTCTCTTCCGTTTGCTTGCTTTCGACTACAATATGCTTGTCTTCAAGTCCAATGTAAAAAAGTTCTTGATGAGCCGTTCCCTTAAGTAATCCAATTTACCAATTTTTCACAACAAACGATTACTACGATATTGTCTCAGTGACAACCGTACACTCATTAATTATCCCCGAGTGTCCTACAAGTTTTGATAAGATGGTTACTCCTTTGTAGAAAAATTTCTTTAACCATTGAAGGATGGAGTGATTCTTCTTCATTATTTTTTCGTATTATAATATTTAATTGTAAATTGATTCAAAATACTAATATTACTAACTGCGAAAAGATAAATATATGCGGTTCTTATTTAGAATTCGACGTTATTTAAATATATATATATATATATATATATATGTTGTACATACTTGTCACGATTGTCATATTCCAAAACTCACGTAAATTGATCAAGTAGTTTTTATTTCAAGACAAAGAAAACCATCTTTATACGATTAAAAGTAATTAATGTGAAAGCTGTAAAATTACAAGGCTGATACCACAAGTTTGAATTATTTTGAACTTATCTGTCCGTGTTACTCTCAAGATAGCGACGCGAGACAGTTTCTCTTAGCTTATTCAGAAAATTTGATTTTGTTTTCTTACTTTAAAAAAAAATACTTGTCAAGTTACGTGATTTTTGGAATACGATATTCTCGTTCCGTGACGGGTTAGTACATCGTAAAGATTTCTTGTATTTTTTGCATATATATTTTTAAAAATTGGGATGAATTATAAATAAGAATTGAATCTTGTTACTGTGACATGGCGTATTTTTGTTAAAAAACATTACACTAAGATTAAAAGAACAGATTTTATTTTTATTTTTTATTTTTACAAGTTATTGACAAAAGCACATTTAATCTTACTTAAATAAATAACGAAACTGGTCGTATTCAACTTTTTTCTGAAAACATCATTTTTAATGAAAAGCTTGAAAAACTAATTTCATTGCTCTTTGTCCATACCTTCTAAATGCAAACAAATTTACTTACATATTGAATATCGATTAAGCCTTTATTTTTCCCATCAAATGTCGCATATTTCATGACCTTTGTAGTAATAAGATTACTTTGTTTTGCTAATACTTTTTTAAAAAAAATATGGAAACGTTATATTATAATGTGGTTGAAATGCAATATTTTTTGTGCATTAAATCGAAATGGTATCTATAGGATAAATAATGAGCCAAATAAAACACATCTTTAACTGGTTCATAGAAAATGTCCATTCTTCTAGATAAACAAATATAAATATGGTATCTGTTGGTTCCTCACGATTATTATACTTACAAAATTATCCTTTTCCATTTCCATGAGGATAGTATAGCATCTGTTCTGAGGTAATATCTTTTCCACTTTTTCTGAGTAGGTTCGTTCGTTATGATTACCTCCTTTTGGGGTCACTCTATGCAGTCGGTTTATGAGTATGATTTGTATCTTGTATCCCTTATGTCGAATAAAAATGTTGTATATTCTAATTTACTTTACATTAAATTTTACAAACTATTACTTTTTTCCTATATATATATATATATTAGCAGGGCGCCTGGCATTGTCCAGTCATAAAATACGCTTAAATATAATATTTTGAATGATGCAGATTTCGGATTTATTATTATATTCTCTAGACCCAACATATAGCAATGATTTAAAAAGTAAAAAAAATGACTCGTGCGACACCACCGAGATTCGAAACCAAAACGTTTAGCCTATGATTTGTTTTTCTTTGACGTTGATGGCTGAGCTATAAAGACATGTTCGCTGCAAGGCTAAAAAATAAAAGATGAACCAATCGCTATTAGGTTACGCATGCATATTCGTAATGCCGATTTTCCCCCGGCTAAACCTAAAATATAAATTTTAGCATGGGTTCGAATATCCTATATATTAAGTTTCGTAGACTAAAAACTGACAGAGGAGGTTGATAGACAATTTTTTTTTAAATAAATATATATATACGCATGCATAAATATACAGAGAAAGAGGTTTGTGTTTACTATAAGTTTTTTACAAAAATATTACGCAAATATAAATAATGTAGAATATCTGCATAAACATAAATACACGTAATAGTAAACAAAAAGTGATCATCTCACGAGAAAACTGAAGAAAAAAAAACTAATAGAAATTTAATTAAAATGAATGTTTAAAAGAATATGCAAATTAGCTAGATCTTTTGCAGATGAATGCAATTCCACGACCCATATGTAACAAATTTGTATTTTCTTTTTAAATAAATAGAAAAACAAGTTTTATTTATATGAATATCAATACATACACAAAAAATATTGTAGGAGTATACATATATATATATATATATATATATATATATATATATATATATATATATATATATATATACATTGCTGACGAGTGTGAGGTAACACGAAACATATATCTTTATGAGTATTAGAATATCTACTCATTAAAAATAATTATATATAATTATATATGTGTGTGCGTGCGTATGTGTGTGGAAATAAGTATGCATATACAGGGTGACCCCTCCCCCCCCAAAAAAAACGGGACCAGACTCTAATTAGGCCCCGTCTCTTAGTGTTTTGTCCGAATTAAATGAAACTTTGGTCATAACTAGTTTATTATATTCAAAACATCACATCAAAACACTAGGGTCTTTGGCCTTTTTTCTCCGTTCTACAGCATATGTTCTACATGGCGTCCATTTAGCTTTTGGTTGTTTTTTTTTGGGTCACCCTGTATCTATTGCGAAAATTTAATAGACCTATTCAATGTAAAATCTTGACCGATGTACGATGAAAAATAATACAAATTCTATTTCTGAATTTTTTAAATGAGGATTAGTTATTCGTATTAATTGGGTTTTTCGGATTTCTGTTCTCATCTTGAGTGTCATTTTCGCAAACCCGTAGCATTGTGGTTAGATTACTTGGAAAAATCAATGAACTGAAGGTCGAAAGTTCAATTCTCAATGTGGGCGACCGAAAAATACAGTTACGAATTACTTAGGACCTCTATACAGTCATGGCTGGCGGATTGAAAACATGCTACACCCGTGAAATAAATAAATTTTACGTTTAAAATTCCGTCTGGATCCCCGACCTCAACCGAAACATTCTTTAATTTGACAAGATACACATGAAGGGGGTTGTGAAAATTAAACTCAAGATGAGAACAGTAATTCTAAAGATTCTAAATAATACGAAATACAAATTCATTATTCGAGCCGATTTCGTAATCAAGTATGATATTGATTGTCCAGTAAGGTATGTTATGGTAACATTTACAGTGAAATGATTTCGAATGGGAGCTTCATCGCATGTTTGATTTTATTGTAACAATTTAAATCTTAATGTGTAATAAATCATTCGTTAACGTCTATGAGAGATAAGGTGTCATCAGTAAATATACCCCTCTCGAACACGATTTCATCAGGAAAGTTTTCTATGAGGGTTCCAAGTATCCACTCTGGTGCACATCCGGATTTATCTTATGTTGTTAGAATGTAAGGCCATTAAGAACAAGCTGGATCTTTCTTTAAGCTGAGAACCATCTACTCATATCATAAATATTGGTTCAGTAATAATGCAGAACTGCATTTCCCTGAGAAGATCTCCATACAGGGCCTTAAATACCTTCGATGTATTAGATGCTATAGCCTTAATTTCATTCTGCTTATCCAGTGAATGGCGTGTGCGTTCAGTAATGACAGTTAGGATACATGCGATTGAACAAGCGTATGCAAAGCAACACTGTTATTTTGGATACTTGTACAAATTTTGAATCACGCGTATCTAAGCCTTCACACGACTTTGTCCAGAACATGACCTCCACCGCCAGGGTATGTCCAGTGACACTGACGATAAATCTTAACAAGTGTACTATACAGAAAATTTAACATTGTTAAAAACAAAAACAAAACGACCTACTATAATTTTGTTTTTATATTTATTTAATGTTTCGTGGTAAACATTTTTATGCAGACGGGGTGGGGGGGTATTTGACTATAATCATCTTTTGTGTGTATTTTTTGTTTTAATGTTTGATAGCTAATGTGCAGCAAACAAGTCGACCGAAAATGGCAAGCTTTTAAAAAACGTTCAAAGAAGCAATTTTTATTTTATAAGTTTTTTTTGTTGAAACATTTTAAATAAAATTGAAAGAAAATTAAAAAAAAAAGGTTATTTTTTAAAACAAATCATTTTGCCAAAAGAAAATTTTACGAAAATTAAAAAAAACAAAGGTTCATTTTTAGAAATATTTTTTGTCAAAACCTAGGTACGTGCAAAACGAATGCCAATGCTCAAAATGTGTGAACATTTTGACCCCTCCTTTTACTTAAATATCCACCAAAAATAACCAATTTTAATGAGATTTTCAGTATTTATCGAATAATGATCACGGAATATAATGAACCCATTATTTTTATTTGAATCTTAGTGGAAATGTACAATTTTTTAAACAAAAAATACCTTTACTAAAGTTATAGTTTTCAATAGTAAAAAAATGTATGAATTTATTTTTGCTTTTTTCATGAAAATGAAGCTTCGTAAAAAAATTACTGGAACATAAGGAAAAAAGCCTATAAAGACCGTATTAATGAAATTGATGTAACTCGCAGAAAAAATTAATTTCTGGAACTACCGATATTATCATTGAATTATGCATTGTTTATTTAATATTTTCATATAAAAAATATAATTGCAAAATATATTTCTACTTTCTTTACGGTTACATTTTTAACGTAATCTTTATATGTAAGATTATAATATTTACCTTGCACTCATGAACATGTAATCACCAATGTAAGATAATTTTCATATAATCTTGGAAAATAAAGTGAAAAGAGTTTAATTTAAAACAGGAACATACAAAATTGATTAAATTAAAAAATGGTAAAAATTATACGGACGTTCCATTTCGGTAAGTACGGATGCACAGTTCTGAAGAGAAAAATGTTTCGCCCATCCACGTCATCCCTTCAACTACACGGCGTCACTTTCAGATACGCCTGTTTGTGTCAGTCAAGTTTAAATTTCACGTAAACATTCCGATAAATTTAAACGTAGGTTTGTATTTTTTTAAGCGCGTTATTTTTTCAATAATTATAAATTGTTTTCTTTCCGCTTTGAATTCTGTAGAGATATTAATAAATAATGGTGTTAACATTTTTTCAATTAATTAATTATCAGTACAATTAATGAACTTAATTAATATTTATGCAGTTTGTCTTTCAAGTTTAAATCCTATTAATAATTGAACATTCTTAATAAATAAATTGTCGTTGTAACTTAGTGAATTTAATTGACCTTTTAACAGTAGATATAAATTATGTTTTTATGCGCATCTGTATTGTTTTGAATTTGCTGCCATGCTTTTTTTGGACACGATAAAAAAAGTTTGTTGCTACCACTGCCAAATCTTTGGATAATTATTACCATTTTAGCAAAAGTGACGTATATTTATTGTATTAATTCATTATCTTAAAACTTTAACTTAATATTTCACTTGGAAATAATTCCAGAAAACTTATATTTCTCCTGCCAGAAAAATGTAAACACAATCTTTGTCATAATGAATTTTTACGAGGAATGTACGGGTTCTCAGATTTGAGATAAAATTATTCCACGTATTTTTTTTTTTTTATTTCACACGCTATTTTATCTTGGAGAAATTAACTTTAAGCTGTAATCTTACAAACATTATCAAAAAGTAACCGAAAATTTAAAAAACTATTATGATTAGCCGACGTTCAAAACAATATCCCCTACCAAGTCAGTCATAAGTTTTGCACGTACCTACCAAAACCCATGCAAACCCGTCGTTAACGGAGCCTCTTTTAGCAATAATGCATCTAACGTCACATGCAATGCAAAGAACCGAATAATTTCTTATTAAAAGAAAGAAAGAAACAAACAAAAACTACTTCAGGCATCCGCATTTTTTTTTTACATGGGAGTACACACTTATCTAGGCCCGGAGGTCACTCGAGAATAAGGGTTATTGTGTGTACAATAATCTATGGGATAATGTCGTAGTAATCGTTAGTAATGGAGATTTGATAAAGTGTCTTACTAAAGAGGGCGGTATATCAGGAATTTGTTTGTGTTGGACTTGGAGACATCCAAGTTGTAGTTATGTGGGAAACAGGCAAACGAAAGAGAGTTCCACAGGCGTGCAGTTCTAAGAAAGAAACTTTGTTCATGGAATCTACGTTTTGATTTAGGCACAGATAAAGAGTGGGGAAAATTATTGACAGTGGTTTCAGCTAGACGCATGTTGTTCGTGAAAGATTGGCGAGGGGGGAGGACCAGATATTTGAGCTCAGACGAGCACTTGCTATGGAAATAACGATAAAGCACTAAGCTAGGAAATCTATTTTGTACTCTGTCAAAGCAGGATAGGTTGTTTATAGCAGCTCCTGCCCAGATGTGAACACAGCACTCCATCCTTGGACGTACTTGACTTTTATATAGGTAGAGAATGGCATCAGCAGTGAGATATCTACTGGAACGATAGAAGGATCCCACCATTTTTCCAGCGACCTTGACAACAGATTTTTCCAGCGACCTTGACAACGTACGAGTTCCATTTCAGATCAGGAGTAAAGGTCATTCCCAGAAGCTTGTCAAAACATGAAGCCTCCCCAGAGACGCGAGCCATCCATTTCAATTGATTCCAGATGGGGATCAGAGCATTGATGATGTAAAAATAGAAGCTTAGTTTTAGATGCATTAAAAGTAACTAGTCACCTCTTCCCCCATTGTACCACGCGCTCAAGATCAGAGGAGAGACAGAATCAGAGAGAACTTTGTCATTTACGGCCTTTAATTTGTTGCCATAGATTGTCGTGTCATCAGCATAGATGTCAACGAATGATTTAAGTATGTGTTTTGGGAGATCATTGATGTAGATCAAGAAGAGAGTTGGGTCTAGGATGGACCTCTGAATGACACCAGCATTAATACTGTGGGCGTCTGATTTCTACCCATCAACCACTACTCTTATGAGCCGATCAGAGAGAAATCATTTAATAATTGAGAAAACATTTCCAGTTATAGCTGGAAATCTTGTGAGGTAAGCCTTTATGCCATACCTTATCGAAGGCCTTCGATGTGTCAAGAGCAATTGCCCTAGAAAGGATGCCTTTGTCGAGAGATTCACTAATCCTATGAGATATAACTGTTAGCACATCTGCTGTTGACCTAGCAGAACGGAAACCATATTGCATGTCACTAAGAAGGTTGTCTCTGCTGAGATGGTTGAATATTGACTACTGGTTGGCTTGTTTGTCTTACATTTACTGATTCAGAGTGCTCTTTGTCGAATTCCTTCTATGTAATATCTACTTTCTTTTGCTTTTTTTCCTCTTCCAATAGTCGTCTGCTCGTTGATCGGTGTCGTACGTCAGATTACAAAAAACTTCAGGTGCATCTTGTCGAACTCTGAAATCTAGGCAGTATTTCGAACGGAACCTTATATGTAATCAATGGGGATTTATCCTTAATGTGGGCGACAACGCAAAATACAACTGCAAAGTATTTAGGACGTCTCCCTTGTCGTGGTTGACGGAACGAAATCATAATACCCCCGTGGATTAAATAAACGATTCTGTTCGAAATTCTGTGCAGATACTCATGATAAACAGAAAGATTCCCGAATTCGACAATATACTCCTAATTGGAGGTTACATCGACCGAAACGTTGTGAAAGGTACACTCAGGACAAAAACAAAAGTCTAAAGACTTTAAATAATGCAAAAGAAAAATACAAAGATATAAAAAATAAAGAAGAAAACACTAACTTACAAAATGGCGAAATATCCAAGGAGTAACGAGTTCTAAGTAAAAAGATAAAAGAGGCGAAATAAAAATATAACAAAAAAAAAAGAAAAAAGAAAAAAAAGAAGGAAATACCGGAAATTAAAGGAAATGATCTTGAAGGAAATAAGCGCCAAAAAGAAATGGCAAATCGAAATAGTGGAAGAAGATTGTCTGCGAAGAAAGAAGGGAACCCTTGGAAAATCAGTAGCACTTAACGAATGTAGTCTTTTGGAATAAAAGAAAAGTTTGTTTAGATCTGTCTGACATGTTGTGAGTCAACACAAGAGAGGGGGCTGGACGCCATGATGCGCTGGTTATCGTAAAGTAGATGTAAGCTTTATAGCAGCGTTTAGAAACGGTCGGATTCTAAATGACACACACAAAAAAAAAGAAGCGAAAACATTGCCTCATCTTCTTTCACACGCCCCAAGGAAGAAAATGCACAAGGATTTTCCATTCATTTTCGTTTATTTTATTTTCTGGTGGCAAGATAACAATAAAATAAAGAATAAATGATAGAGGAAGCGCAACATGAGTTGCAACTACAATAACAATTACAAGTACTGCTACAATAACAAACCATATAAATAAAGTAGAAAATGTAGATAAAAAGAAAACAATCCGAAATAAGCGAATAGTCCAAAGCAATTATACATGTCATTGTCTTGATTTGTTTATAACATTCGAAGAAAAATAGGAAGGAATGTGAGACGAAGCATAATTGAAGTAATACCGCAAGGAAGAATTCGGTAAAAGCAAAAGGTATGTGCAGATAAGTATATTAGGCAATGAAGGTGACTGGGAATGTTCAGAATTGTAATAAAACGTGAAATAAGGAAGACGAATGGCTAAAATTGGAGAGAAACGCAAAAGGAAAACCACTGAATAAACGAAAGGAATAAAACTAACGATAAAGAAAGCAAGAACAAGATTGAAACAAATAACAAAGCACAAAATATGGTAAAAATGTAGTAAGTAATAAAAGAACAAAATGCAAAAAGATATAGGTGAATGAGTACATTAAAAAAAAAAAACAAGGCCGATAGCCATTAGTCGCGTGCTCTCGTGTAATGAATGAATGTGTGAATGTAGGATTGACATGAAATTCTTAAAGATAAACTAAAATGACCGGAAAATGGGCTGAAATGAATTAAATAAATAAAAAGTAAATGAATTAGAATGACTTTAATGAACTTAAGGATGAATTGAATGATCTTAAGAACGACTTGAATGCTAAATAATAACTGGAATCCTTCAAAAACAACTTGAATGATCTGGAGAATGACTTGAATGGCTTTGAGACTGACTGGTTGTAAAGTGGGTGATCATTTTACATTAAATTAATACAGAAAAGTGATCCCCTACTTTATATCCCAAAATTACAAACATAAGTACAGCGTGTAGTAAGAACAGATACTACACTTTGATCTTGGCCAAAAGGCCAAGAAAGGGGTATTTATTTGCTCCCCCCACCGAGCAAATTAGGCAAAGGCCGATAAACCGATTTTTAATGTGAGGAGTAAAGCAAGACCGTCTTAAAAGACAAGATGGCCGGTGGGCAAAAATAATTTAATCTGCTGACGTCATCACGGATAGTCCATACCGGTGACACCGGTAGTCACCGGTAGGCATTCGTAACGTCTTAAAGTCAGTGTAATATTTCTTTTTTTATTAAAATGCCTTCACGATGCATCGTTCCAACTTGCTGAGGAAATTATCGTAAAGGACCAAAAAGTGACAGCATTTTCATTTCCGAAAGATAAAGAATTATAATGCAGTAAAAAAAAAAAGAAGATTTTACACCATCTCCATTCAGCAAAGTAAGTTTTAACGTGCTCCCCCCCTGTATTTAACACGATGTAACTATAATTTAATTCAATATTATCATCCTAAATGTTCTACCATTCAAAAGAAGAAGCTTCAAATAAATTGCTAATATTAAAAAAAAATTTTTTACAGCATACAAAACTAATGAAAATGCGAGACAACATCGACTCTTTAAAACACGATTTTTTAAGCTGTTGACACAGGTTTTAAAAATCTAACAATAATTTATTTTTCTGAAATTTTTCAATATTTAAAAATAAATTATGCCTGCTGATAAAATTTTAAAACTTTTTTTTAAAGCTAGAAAGATAAAATTTAAAAATACTTATTTATATATATATATATATATATATATATATATATATATATATATATGAAACTAAACTAAAAAAAAACAAAAAAAACGCGCGTTCACTCGTGGTCTTAAACAGTCTTGGCCTTCGGGACCAGATCAAAGTGTAGTATCTGTTCTCCAGATGCTGCATTCTATTTCTTGTTCTCTTTCGGTGGAGGAGAAATCCTTCACGACTGAGACAATTTTTATTTTTGTACCTTTTCTCCACGTTAAAAAACGACCCTGGTGTCTAACTCTGTCCCGTGGGGAGGCATAGTAAATAAGTACAATTCATTTCATTAACGTAATTGGGTTTGTATTACTGTACACAAATTCGAAAAAGTTGTCAAAAACAAATATATAACAAATAAATGTTATCAAAGGCAAGGTAAGTTACTTTTCTACCAAATATTTTTCGTGTTTTTATTCAATGTAACATGTTTATTCAGCTCAAAAAACAGTGTTTACCGATGTATTCGAAAATTCAAGATGGCGTCTGATTCTCTCTTTAACACGGTAAGTTTGGGATAAGGTGTTATAAATAAAAAAACTATACAACATACTATTAAAAACCCGCCGAATATATGTCAACCTATGTCACGGTAACATATATTGAGCAAGTTTTTAACAGTATTTTATCCGGTTTTGTATTTATAACACCTTATCCCAAACTTACCGTGTTAAAGAGAGAATCAGACGCCATCTGGAATTTTCGAATACATCGGTAAACACTGTTTTTCGAGCTGAATAAACATGTTACATTGAATAAAAACACGAAAAATATATCCAGTTTGGCAGAAAAGTAACTTATCTTGCCTTTGATAACATTTATTTGTTATATATTTGTATTTTGACAACTTTTTCGAATCTATGTGTACAGTAATACAAACCCACGTATTTTAACAAACTGAAAATATGGATATAAAAAAATGATTTTGCATGTTATTTTTGTTATGTGGTGAAATAATCTTAAATAAGAAACATGATTTTTTCTTTAGGTTAATTTTTTTACTGTGCAATATTTCATGAATTTATTAAAAATATTGTTTTTGATTTTGAAAAAATATTGTGGTTCATTTTGATTAAAAAATATTCATTTTGATTTAAAAAAAAATATTCATTTTGATTTAAAAAAAAAGTTTAATTTTAATATTTGTTTATTGTCTTAACTCATATCAAATGCCTTGCTTGTGTTCTGCTTCAAATATTCATAATCTTACATGCATAATTTTCATTTAATTATATTAAATAAACTTCAAGTTTATTTCAAATCAAATCGTGTTCCTTCACTTTTTTAAAATGTAATTTATAAGTAATTAAAGAACGCATTCTAATCTTTAAAATCTATAATACAACGAAATATTCAATTGCTTATAATATACTTAAACAAATAACTTGTGTTTTTTTTATTATTTTTTTATTATTAATATTAGATGAGTTTCAGTATAAATCGTGTTCTTTCTTTATTTCTTTATTTTAATCCAATTTTGAAGTTTTGTAACGCTGTCTGTAAAAATTACTGTTCATTATTGACAGTCTACGAGTTCCACATATCTTGCTTGTTGGGACCTCGGCGATGACGTCATTTTTTCAGCTGGCCGGCCATCTTTATAACGAAGGCCACGAGTAAAGGGACAATGGGGACCGTGAGTAGGGGAGCTGGATAGTGACAATTGGTATGAAGGGTTGCCCCTACATTGACCAAGGTCTTAATTGTACGCGACTAAAAACTGAAAGAAAAAGAAAAAAAAATGAAATATGTTCGGAAGAATGGCGGGGGGAAATGTGCGGAAAATCGTACAAATAAAGAAAAAATACTGCAAATAAGACTAAATATATGACATAAAAAAAACGAAGTAAATAAGAAAAAAATGGAAAAACGAAGAAGAATGAAGAAGAGAGGATTAAAAAAAATAAAAGATAAAGAATAAAATAACGAAAAGAACAAAAGACAAAAATAAGAAAAGACAAAAACTAAAAACAAACAGAAAAAATACCAGGAATCATGAAATAACAAAACGAATGAAACCAGGAAAACTAGTAATAGAAGCAAAAGTCTGTAAAAAAAAAAAAAAAAAAAAAAAATAGAAAAAAGAACAGAAAAAACTGATCAAAAGTTCATGTAAGTAAAAATATAGATATATAGGAAACGTGAAACGATGAATCGAATAAAAGAGCAGCACGCATAGAAAAAAAACAGAAAAGAAATTTAAAAAAAATGAAAACAATTAAAAAATGAAAACAATTAAAAAATGAAAACAATTAAAAAATGAAAACAATTAAAAAATGAAACACTGCTTAGAAAAGAAAATTGAACTATTTGGATTAGTGCTATTCTCTAAAGATTTCAGCTAATTTTAGCTTTACCCTTCTCTCAAATGCATCTTGTCTAACTCAAGAATCTTTAGTTGAACTCGAGAATCTGTAGAAAATTTCTAACAGAAACCTTTTATTTAATCCATAGGAGTACCATGCTATCGTTTCGTTCAATCAGTCACGACATGATAAAAGATCTACGAAAGACTGTCACAGAAAATCGATTATCATTTAGCACTTTATCCATTACGCTTTATATGTTTGCAGATTGTGTATAAAATTCCGTGTGAAATTCCGTACAGATTCGAGAGCTTGAAAGAATGATACCCCAATTTCGACAAGATGTACATGAAGGAAGTCGGTGGTTCCATTGTCCAAAGAAACGTCGTGAGATGAAAAAAGAAAAAGAAAAAGAAAGAATAATCAAAAGAGCTTTAAACTGATACCGAGAAAAAACTGAGAAGAGTACAAAAAAAAAACAAAAAAAAACTGAAAGCCCCCCCCCCAAAAAAAATGAGTGATAAATGAATAAAATCAATTAGCAATACTTACCCAGATTACGTTGAAATCTTAAGATCACTCAATATATGTGAAGCTATAATAAAAAAAATGGGAAATAATTAGATTTGAAACATAATAATTAAGTAGAAATAATAAATACAATAGTTTTCATGAATATATAAAACAAAAAATAAATATGATTTCGTATTTTCTGTAAAAAAAAACGTGTAAAATTGCTATTAGGATTTTATTATACGGGCACTTCCCTCCGAAAACATAATCTTTTTACGAATGGGTAACTGCGTATAAAGGCCCCGGAGCTATTCAAGTATAGTAGGTTAAACAGATTGTCAATTGCACGCTGATCGCTTCCACGCGAGAATTAGAAACGTGGTGAAATTTATGCATATATATATGTGTGCGTGTGCGTGTGCGTGTGTGTGTGTGTGTTTGTGTGGGAGTGTGTTTCTTCTTTTTTACATAGGAGTCACTACTTATAAAGGCCCAGATGCCACTCGAGGATAAGGGTTAATGAGCTTACAATGGTAGTCAATGGGATACAATCATAGTAATCGTTAGTAGTGGAAATTTGGTAAATTCGATTAATTAAGGTGGCGGTTCATCAAGAACTTGTTTACGTTGGACTTGAAGACAACCACATTGTAGTCAGCTGGAAAGCAAGCAAACGGAAGGCAATTCCACAGGCGTGCAGTTCTAAGAAAGAAGCTTTGTTCATGGAATCTACGTTTAGGTTTAGGCACAGATAAAGAGTGTTTCTCGTGAAAGTTTGGCGAGGGGGGACCATAGATTGGAGCTCCAACAAATACTTGGCATGAAAATAACGATAAAACATCTTTTCTGTGAGAAAGAGGTTGCGGGGAAGAGAAAATAGCTTCCCCTACTATGCTTCTAAGTCTATTTTGAATTCTATCAAGGCAGCATATGTTCTTTCTAGTAGCTCTTGCCCAGATGTGGCAACAGTACTCCATCCTTAGACTTACCTGGCTCTTATATAGGTAGAGAATTGCATCAGCAGTGAGATGGATCGATAGAAGGATCCCATCAGCTTTCCAGTGACTTTGGCAACGGATTTGATGCATGTGTTCCATTTTAGATCAGAAGTAAACGTCAAACCCAGAAGCTTGTCAGAACATGAAGCCTCCCCAAGAATAGAGCCATTCATTGCAATTGATTCCAGATGGGGATCAGACCGTTGACGATGTAAAGATAGAAGCTTGGTATTAGATGATTAATTATTATTAACCATCCACCTTTTTACCCATTGTATCACGTACTCAAGACCAGAGGAGAGAGAATCAGAGAGAACTTGGTTGTTTACTGTCTTTGATGTGCTACAATAGATGGTAGTATCATCAGCATAAATGTCTACAAATGATGTAAGGATGTGATTTGGAAGATCATTAATATAGATTAGGAAGAGATTTGGGCCCAGGATGGACCCCTGAGAGACTCCAGCATTAATACTGTGAGCTTCTGATTTCAGCCCATCAACTACTACTCTTATAAACCTATCAGAGAAAAATGATTTAATAATTGAGAAGATATTTCCAGCTATACCGTAGCTGGAGATCTTGTGAAGTAAACCTTTATACCACACCCTTTCAAAGGCCTTAGATATGTCAAGAGCAATTGCCCTAGATGAGAAGCCTCCGTCGAGAGATTCGCTAATCTTGTGAGATATAACTGTAAGCACATCCGCCGTAGATCTGGCAGAACAGAAAACATAATGCGTGTCATTAAGAAGGTTATTTTTGCTGAGGTGGTTGATTACTTTTCTATGTAACACAGCTTTCAGCAACTTACTCATCACGCACAGGAGACTTATTGGCCTGTACTGAGAGGGAGATGACCGATCATCTGAATTCTTAAATACAGGGCATACTGATGAAATTTTCCAGAATGATGGGACTTGAAGACGATCAAATTGTAGTCAGATGGAAAAACATGCAAACGGAAGAGAGTCTCACAGGTGTGCAGTTTTAAGAAAGAAACTTTTTTCATAAAATCTACGTTTCGGTTTAGGCACAGATAAAGAGTGGGGGAAATTATTGACAGTGGTTTCAGATAGACGAATCTTTTTCGTGAAAGTTTGGCGAGGGGGAGATTGGAGCTCAGACGAGCACTTGCCGTGGAAATAATGATAAAGCAGACATAGGGTCGCAAAGTCCCTTCTGTGGGAAGGGAATGTCAAGGAAAAGAAGCGGGTATCACCTACTAAGCTACGAAGTCTATTTTGAACTATGTCAAGACAGGATAAGCTGCTTCTAGTAGCTCCTGCCCAGATGTGGCAATATTACTCCATCCTTGGAGTACTTAGCTTTTATATAGATAGAGGATTGTCTTAGCAGTGAGATATCTATTGGAACATTAGAAGGATCCCACCATTTTTCCAGCGACCTTGGCAACAGATTTCATGTACCTGTTCCATTTCAGATCAGGAGTAAATGTCAAACCCAGAAACTTGTCAAAACATGGAATCTTCCCAACGCGAGAGCCATCCATTTCAATTGATGTAAGATGGGGTTAGAGCCTTAATGATGTAAAGATAGAAGTTTGGTTTTAGATACAGTAAGAGTAACCACCCCTTTCCCTATTGTACCACGAGATCAGAGGAGAGAGAATCAGAGAGAACTTGGTCATTTTACGGCCATAGTTGGTAGTGTCGTTAGCATAAATGCCCACGAAAGATGTAAGGATGTGTTTTGGGAGATCGTTGATGTAAATCAGGAAGAGAATTAGGCCCAGGCTAGATCCTTGTTGGCTCCAGCGTTAATACTGTGAGCTTCCGATTTCTGCCCATCAACCCCTATTCTTATGAATCCATCAGAGAGAAATGATTTAATAATTGAGAAGATATTTCCAGCTATACCGTAGCTAGAAATCTTCTGAAGTAGGCTTTTATGCCATACCCTATCAAAGACCTTGTATATGTCAAGCGCAATTGCTCAATAAAGGAATTCTTTTGCAAGAGAGTCGCTAATCCTATGATATGACCGGAAGCACATCTGCTGTAGATCTAGCAGAACGGAAACCATATTGCATGTCACTAAAAATGCTATTTCTGTTTACGTGGTTGACTACTTCCCTATTTAACACAAATTCCAGCAACTTACTGATGATGCACATGAGACTTATTGGCCTCTACGGAGAAGGAGATGACCGATCACCTGAATTTTAAAATACAGAGCATACTAATGAGGTTTCCATGGAGTTGAGAATAAAGTCTCATTAAGATAATGCTTAAACAGCTTTGTAGGTATCGGAGCTAGCTCTGGTTGAAGTTTTGTCAATAATAATTGGAATGCCAGTCGCTTTAAGACGTTTAGACTGATGAGATGTTATTTATAACTGCAAATCGAAATATTGTCATGCCAGTCTGGCAAAGCTTAGACATATATGCATATATATATATATATATATATATATATATATATATATATATATATATATATATATATGAGAAAACAGTTAAAAAATATGTTAAAAAACACTTTGAAATGAGTTAAAAAACATATTTAATCTTAAAAGGAAACACTAGATAAATGGATAATCCTTAATCCGCGGAGTTTCGAAAAAATACTTTCCTTCTCATCAGAGGGTAGGAATTAGCAAAATGCTGGATCGGATTTTGTCATGCAGAAGTATTTGATGAAACAACAAGTAAGTCAAAGATGTTACTTGAAAAAAAAAAGTGAAGCAGAGGGAATAAGGTGAAGAAAAAGAAATGTTGTCTAATTCCTACTCTCTGATGAGAAGGAAAGTATTTCTTCGAAACTCCGCGGATTAAGGATTATCCATTTATCTAGTGTTTCCTTTTCAGATTAAATATGTTTTTAACTCATTTCAAAGTGTTTTTAACATATTTTTTTAACTGTTTGCTCATATTGCAAGCTCTATTTCCTATTTGGTTGTATCGAGCTTTTACATCTGGCTGAGATAATTTTATAAATATTAATTCTTTAATATTTATAACATACTTTAATTTTACCATCTTGGATCATTTTGGTAAATTGAATTGTAATTTATATATATATATATATATATATATATATATATATATATTCAAAACATATTTATTAATATAATACTTATTAATAGGATATTTATTATTATTAGATTAGTATTTAAGAATTTAAATCTTGAATTGATATTATTTGAATTAGAATAACATAACCTCGGAAAATTATGGCTGGAGTGCAAACGTAGGTTAAAACTTTGGTAATGAAATCACTATCACGGTTAAGATATGCTTTACAAACTTTTAATTTGAATAGGTTAGCCTAGATTTAAATGGTTTTGATTAATTAATAAATGAATCATAAATGCATATTAGGAATTTTCCAACTTAGAACTCTTTAAAAGCATAAAAATCTCGAACGTATAAAGTTACCTCAAGTTCAACATCATAACAACATATTAGGAATTTCGTAACTTATAATCCGACAAAAGCTTTAAAGTTTCGAACGTATAGAGTTACCTCCCATTCAATATCTAAACTATCAGATAATCGTAAATCTTAAGAGGTAAAAACGAAAGGAATAAAAAATTAAAAATAAATTTAGATTCTAAATTTTAAATGACGAATGGGATTGCACTGAAAAGAGTAATGTAAACCATTTTTCCTTATGGAATAATTTTTAAACAAAAACCGCCTTTTTAAATTATGCAAATAAGTTAGCCGGTATTTTTGTAAATAAACAAAGCAAATTCGAGATACGAAACTAACATAGATTTGAAATAATATAGCTGAAGACTTAGTTGATTAGTCCGGATTAGAAAAAATAAATAAAATAAAGAAAAAAGAAATTTTAATTTAATAAATTAGTGAATAATATTAGTAAAATATATTAAGTGAACATAGGTTATTAGTGGTAACGTTGAATGATAATTTTATTGAAAATTTTTTTTAAATAAAGATACGAAAATAGGTAAATATGAATTTTAAGATGAGATGTAGGTCAAATATTTTCTTATGGTTTTCCTTATAAGGAAATGGATTCCATATTGTTCATTACTAAAGTGTTTTTATTCAATACGTCTGATGAAAGGCTGTTTTTGTGAAAATTTTAAAACGATATAGAGTTTGCATTTGTTCGAATAGTTGAAAATAATTATAACTAACGATGAAATACACTATTTGTTGCTATCAATCTATTCCTTGATGTCTTGCTTTTGTTAAAACAATATATGAATGCTCAATTATGAAATATGGTAATTTAGAAGCTTACAGTTTAAGTCATCTCTTTTTGACTTAAAAGTTATTGATATATGAACGGTTACCGAATTTTCCATTATATAAACCCAATAAAATTCGGAATACTATAAACAAGACTATATATATATATATATATATATATATATATATATATATATATATATATATATATATATATATATATATATATATATATATATATACGTGTGTGTGGATGTGTTTGTGTGTGAGTGAGTGGGTGTGAGTGAGTGTGTTTATGTGTGTGTATAAACACTTAGTATAATCGGATTTATGCCGCCTTAAAAATAAATTTGGAAAGTTTTATAGGATCATTTTTATAATTAGACTTTACGCACTAACTATTTTAATATTTACCTATCCGAGCGAAATAACTCACAAATAAGTTTAAGTGATTAACTCCCTATATTATTATGAAATATTTTTATTTAAACATCGTTAATAAATTAAATTTTTAATTTGGACGCTGGTAAAAATTAATATAAAAATTTTCTGAAGTAAATACCAATTTAAAAAAAGACAAAACGATATAAGTTTTTTTTTTCTTCAAAAGAAATACTTATTTACCTTTACAAATATGAACCATACTTTTGCCATGATATCATCTTTTTCAAGCGATTACTTTTATTAATCAATTTTTTCTCCTTAAAAATGTAAACACCTGTCTAAGTAGCAGTCCGTTGGGATACTACTTTTCACTTTTTCTGTTCTCGGTCAGTTGGGGAGAAATCCTTCATGACTGAGACAATTTTAATTTTTGTTCCTATCCAGAGTGTCCCGTTTTGTGGAGCTGGACTTTCGCCACATTAAAAACCGAACTTGTGTCTGACTCTACTATCCTGGGGATGTTAAATGGACAGTATCTAGGTTGTTTTAAGTACATGTATATAGCTCAAGTGACAATGTTATAATTAATAGGGTGGAACGTTTTTATATCGTTATAAATGAATATTATTTTTTAGAAAACTAAAACGATATAAGTTTTTTTCTTTAAAAGAAATGTTTATTTAACTTTAAAGATATGAAGCAAGCTTAAGCAAACAGATATGAAAATCTATATAAATACGACAATAGATTTATTTATATGTGTGTCTGCGTGTCGTTGTGCAAATATTTAACCCATAAACTCATACTGGTCACATAACACTGGAATCAACAGAAAATAGTAATCATACACTAATGATTGGTTATAACAAGTAAAATCTTTGTTTCGGTGGCTAAATAATGTGTTTAGGCGTACTTCTATTACTTTTGCGCATGCGAAAAGTCATTCATAGCTTGAAGTGGTTAAATTTGTTTTTTCATTATCTCTTTGTCGATAACTTAAACGGTAGGGAGCATAGCTGGAGCGCTAAATGCTTTGGTTTCGATTCTAGTTGGTACCCAAGTCATTTTTTACGACTTTTGAAATCACTGCTATATATGGGATACAATATAATATTCTAGAGGGAATTGGCTCTGTAACAATAAATACGAAATCTGCATGAATTAAAATATATTTAAGTGCAATTTAAAAGCGGGCAATGCCGGGCGCCCTCAGCTAGTTATCCGATAAATATAAATAGATGCATTTAATCATTTAAAAAAAATAATAGTTCTATTTCGTTTCATGTGCAGTTCACGGTTACATTTACTGGAGTATAGCAATGGGAATTCCCAAAATAATTCAGGAGATTTGAAACACCCAGATATTTCGTCGAGATACATGAGGAGGTGACGGTGCTCAAGTGGTTAACACTGATTGATGACCTGGGTGTTCCAAGTTCAAATCCAGTTTGTTCCACACAGATCATTTTCCCTAAGGATGTTGCAAACTAAATGTGGTTCTTCGCGATGTTTTTCTAAAAAGACTTCAAACTAGAAAAAAATTGGGAAACCCAATGCCACTAATAGAATCTCGGGGTTCGTAGGGCATAATGCTGATATTAAAAATACGACGGTTGTTGCAAATGTAATGCATCCTATTTTTAACTGAAAATTTAAAATGATACAAAGACGGGAGCGGTACCGTTAAAACAGGTGACCTTTTGTGCTCCAGAATTTATTTGTCTACATAATCACGCCAATTCTCCACACTCTTTTGCCAGCAGTGAGGAAGTGACTATGCATGGGCGTCTCGATAGCTTCTTGTCACTTATATCTATGTCGTCACGCTAGAAATCGACGAACTCATCTCACAACTCTGCTGACATCAACTGTATCGGCCTTGTAAACGTTTAACATGCACCGTTGGATGCTGATCAGTTCATTCAGTAACGCATCTTTGCTTCTGACGCATGTCTATGACAGGATTGCTTCTTTTTAGAGTTTCCCACCGTCGATATCTGCAACAGAGAGATTGAACCTTCAGGATATGCATGCATAACTTTAGTCATCATAACAATGCAAATTAAAATCTCCTGTGATCTATTCGGGTGGAATAAAAATAGATGGCTTTACGTTTCGAACGACCTTCGTATATTATGGAACACGGTCACGTATATCTGATCACAGTGTTGTAATTTAGATTAAAGAATTATAAGACCCACTATAAAGAAACAAAAATCACTTCTTTTTGTCCTCTTTCTCAAAATTGGCATATTCAAATCCCTGCATTGTGCTAACCTTCTAGTCCCCACATTATAAAATAAAGTTATTATTTGACTAAAAGAAAATCATGAGCGTGAGGTAATAAAACTTCTCAAAATGGCCATTCATTTAATCTATACACTTCTTTATTCATAAATTCAGTAGCCATTTTGATTCCTTCGACCTATCGAAAATACGGCCGTGGCGATCAGGTTGTTGAATAGAAGTCAAATGTAACTTCACTCTAAGATTCGAACAATGTGACCGGCGGAACAGTAGCCACACTGATGAGTCTTGCTTAAGACTCAACATATATGGACATGGATATAAAAACTTATTTTTACAATAAATATAAATGTGCATATAGAGAGAGAATTCAGTATCATTGTGAAAAATAAAAACAGTGCTCAATAACCTTGGTAAGAGAATAATATATTTATTGCATATGATTCTATAGTGTAATATTTCGACTGAACATTGATATTTGCGTTTTCTTTTACAAGGGCGTCAGCACTTGTCAATGCTCAATGACCACTCGAGGATAAGTGTTAATGCGTGTTCGGTGATCAGTTAGTAATGGAAATTTGGTAGAATTTGATTATTTAAGAGGACGACCTAACAAGAACTTATTTATATTCGACTTGAAGACAACCATATTGCAGTTAGCTGAGAAGCAAACCAGTGGAACAGAGATACACATGCGAGCAGTTATAGGAAAGTTATAGGAAAGTTATAGGAAAGGATCTTTGGTTATGGAATTTGCTTTTAGATTTAGGCGGAGATAAAGAAGTGTGGGAAAGTACTAATAGTGGTTTGAGCTAGACGGGTGTTTTGTGATAATTTGGTAGGAGGTTCGGTAAGTTAGAGAATATTGCATTTGCTCTTCTGAGTAAGAATACATACCACAATTAAGCCTACATAGGCTCCGCCATTTTTTACGATGACTTGTTCGCTATCGATGCGGGGTATGGTATTGGTAAATTCTCGGAAGTTTAACTTTCGAGGCTTCAGTATCTCCTTTTTAAAAACGTTAATTTGTTGCTAACCGCTTTATTGCCAGAAGATTAAATGCAATATTGGTGGAGCTCCTCGACGTTTCCCTAGCCAAAAGAATTACATGCTTCTAATAAAACTTATATCTCTTCATCTCTCCTTGCCCGTTTATTTTATTTTCTCTCTTCTCCTTTCCCGTGTTGCCCGTCATTTCTTCACCCCCTTTCCGACCAGCTTGCCCATTTTACTGTTTAGATACAAGCGCACATACAAATATCATTCATCTAGATCTTTCAAGGAATGAGTCGGCAAAAGAGAAGTAACTCTTCGATAAAAAAAATATGGCTGGTTATTTATTTGTTTCCCACTAAACAAAATATGACACAAGGTCGGTTTAACGTTGGAGATAACCAGCTCCACTCAAAAGGAGATTCTGCAAAAATTAAATTGCCTTAGCATAAAAGAGGTTTCCCCTCTATTGACTGGGGACAATTAATTTGAGTGCAGCATCTGCGCAGACACCACACTTCAGAATTATTTTCCTTTAGTACAAAAACGTAAAAAGTAAAAACGGTACACCGAAAGAAGTCTTTATCAGTTTACGGTTATGGAGAGGATCGGTTTTCCTAAATTTTTAATATTATTTATCCAGGGCAACGCCGATTAAGAATGTACCACACTTGTCCGTGTTCGCTTAGTAGTTTTTGTTTTAAATTTAGATGAGCATACAAATAAAAGTACACAACAATATTAGGCATGATATCAGTTTCTAGTGCAGAAGCCAATGCATCAAATATAGGCTTTTTTCTGTGATTAGTGCTCGCCCTTCTCTTTATGTTCTTCTTAAATGTTCAGGACCATTTTGATTGTTATCAGGCGAAGCTAATGTGACTTTTCTAAGCGTATTCATGTTTTGGAGGTGGTATTTTTCTTGTTCCTCTCCTTATAATCATTATAAATATTAGTAGCAGTGGTAGTAACATACGACATTTCTTATTTTTTTCCCAGTATTTTTTATTTCCTTTTTTTCGTTGTTGCTGGAGATGAAGCATCCTGCCAGATGTTAGATATTCATTCGCTATTTCAAAGATTCCAGCCGAGATATCTATGTACAGCCACTTATGTCACTCCCACGAACGCATGCTCAATTTTGAACGGCGCTCTTCACTGACACTGCATTGCCTGTTTGGCATCTGGACAAGTGCTATTAAGATAGCAAGAGCAAGTATGATCTTAATAATAAGGTAGTGCAACTTTTCGAAGCCAACCCCACACACGTAAGAATGCGACATCATGATTGTCGAAAATATTCGGTAACGTTGAGACATTTGACCAATTTTCCTCAGGCTCAGGATCCTGATGAAAATCCATGCCTAGATCGATCTCAGAATTTTGCAGGGAACGTGGACCTAGACCGACCTCAAGATTCTGCTGGGAACGTAAACCTATATCGATCTCAAGATTCTGCTGGGGACGCTGAACCTGAAAAACTGCCATCTTCGTCTGGTGTAAATTCCGAAATTCATGTTTCCTTAAGTAAGCGTTTCTCTGAATTCAATGTTTGCGTTTGTTCTGCACTTAATTTAGCAGAAAAATTCGGTTTTGCAATTCATTTTCATTAGCCTAGTTGTGCCTTCAATAATGGGAATGGTGAATATCTTCGTAAGCTTTCAGTTCTTTTTTATGTGGTTCATAAAACATCGATATTTCACTATCTTCTCAGATTCGTTTAAACAAGCATCATTTGAGACATTGGTTTCAATTGCAACTGCTACTCTCTCTCTCTATTTTGTTCCAAATCACAATGTAAGATTTCATAGCTCCATTTAATAAGTATGTTAATGTTGGAATTACGTAATCATAGTGGATGGTTTATGATTTAGTTCTTCTTCTGACATATGTTCCCATAGCCTTCTATTACACTGTATATTCATTTAGTCCTGCAGATGATCCAGTAAAAATATTACCACACTTTACTTAAATGCAAGCATTTCTTTATCAAATGTCTTATATTTCTTTTTTCTTTATATCGAATGGTTTTCTTTTATTTAGATATTTAGACATGGCACTTAATAATATTCTGATTTAATGCGTTGTTGAAGATAATGGAAGTTCCACTCGATAAATGTTATCTCATCATTATATTTACCAGATTTCAAAGAAACCTGTTTGTTTAACAAGGCAAACTCCCTACAAAGTTGTTTTCTGTTTAAAATCTAAGATTTGTTTCAATCAGGTCTATATTGCGCGTGTGCATACAAACAAACCCCATTGAAGATCAGAATCGATTTAATGATTAACACAACGGAGTGGATATAATTATAGAAATTAAAGAAGGTTCCGCAAACCTGTTTTTCTATGGAATTCCATCAGCATGACAAAACATGCTTAATCGTACGACTGATATAGTATTGTTCATTACTCTACAAACTAATAAATAACGATAGATAAAAATTATACTGCAAGTAAATCACTGTACATATTAGTGTGTGAACATACATAAACATTATATTGGCAGTAAACCATTGTACAAATAATTATGTGAGCACACGTAAAAATTATACAGCAATTAAATTACTGTACAAATAAATGTCTGAGCATTCATAAAATTATACTGACAATAAATTAATGTACAAATAACTGTGTTAGCATACATAGAAAATATACAAACAGTAAATCACTGTACAAATAATTCTGAGGATACATAAAAATTATACTGCAATTAAATTACGACAGAAATTAATGTACAGTATTCTTTAAGTAAAACCATGTACAAATTAATGTATGAGGATACATTAAAATTATCATAGGGGTAATTGACTGTACTAATTAATGTGTGTAAGGCAGTATATAGGAAAATATACTGCAAAGTAATGGCTGCACATATGTATGTATGACATTGCATACTAAATTATACACCTAGTAAATTCTTGCACAGGATAATGCACGACAGTACATAAGACAATATATTTGCTATGTTTAAATAAAGGTATGAAAATTACTAATAAATTATCTAGCTAGTAAATTACTGTACTGATTAAAGTAAGCAAAACAGTACATTTCGGATACAATAATATCCCAGAGATCTATACAGTTCCAGATTACACTGGGACAGGCTGTATCCCCTATTAGCATCTATGTGATACTCCAGAGAGTAATTATTAGTGTGCGGATGGTTAATTGGAATCGAATCGAAAATCAGAAAAAAAAAATCAGAACATTTTCAGGCTTCCAAATCGGTATTGAAATGGAAAGAATTCATGCCTACTTTCCGATGCCCAAAGCAATTCTTTTTGTGTGTTTTATTTTAATTAATTTACAAATTACCATGCATAATCTATAAATCATCCTACCACCTACAATTTTGATTTTACGTTTCCAAAATACATGCACATATTATGTAGGATTTTACAATAATCCAAAAATGAAAAAAAAAAAAACAAAAACAAATAGCAGAGCTAAATATTTAAAGATTCATCAAGAATCAGAATCGTAATCGATCATTATACTGGAATCGTATATCTGAAACCTTTTAATTTTCAAACCAGAAAACCAAGGGGAATAACTATGATAATTTAATTCTTTGAGCACGCTATTAAATATTTTCTGTAATAGATGTGTTTTCATTCTTCAGTGCTGAATTATTATTTTAAATTTTTAATTCGGATGTAATTTTCCCCCTTATTCTTAATTTTTAAGTAACTTTTTTTTATTTGTTATTGTTGAGTTATCCGTTTCTTTCACTGTATTTAGCAGTTTTACGCCGATATAATTCCTCGTTTTGTTTATAATTGTTTATTTTTGATAAAAATATTACAGCCATTAAATTATAAGTGGTTTGACGTACTTATTGGGGCGCTTTCCTAGGACGGGACTAAGAACGATATTTTTTATTAAATAAAAACATAAAAAAAATCTGCGCCGAATTTTTATTTCATATAAATATTTCATATAAATATAAAATATTTCATATAAATATAAAATATTTCATATAAATATAAAATATTTCATATAAAATAAATCGTAATTTTGTTTAATAAAAATTACAATTGCTCTACTACTATCGTCACATTTTCATTTTTTGTAATGTTAAAAACTAAATGTTGGTATTATTAATATTATAAGCTTTGTTACAGTAAGAAAAAGTCACCACAGCTTTAAAAAATAGTTTCAGCCTTGTTTTATTAAAGATTTTGTTTGTTAAAATCACAATTTCCTCTTCAACTATCGTTGCATCTTCCATTATTTTCGCAAAAAGAAAAAATCTTACCATAACATTTATTTGTTAATTGAAAAAAGTAATACCCCCCCTAAAAATGTAGTCGTAAAAATTACATTTCTTTTGTAATGTTTTCATTCTATGGGGTGTAAGCTTAAAAAACTATTTTTTATTGAACCTCACAATAATATTTACTTTTTTAATAAAAGTGTAGTTGAAAAAAAAACACACACTAGAAACAGTTGTCGCAACTTTCTTTTACAAATGTTTTCATCTGATGAAAATATCGTTGGTTTTAGCGTCGTAAATTGTGATATGAAAACAGAAACGGTTCTCTTAATAGTCGTATGAAGATTACGTTTTATATTATCAATGTTATCAACCTTGTTACATTAAAAAAAAAACGCCGCAGTTTTCTTTTTTTTTTTTTGTAACAATTGTTTATTTGGATAGTTTAAACGCAAAAAAAAGAAAAAAATAACAATTGGTATGCTGTAAACGTACCAATACGTTGTCAACGGGCTAAAGTTAATTTATTTTTAAGAAAATTGTGACAGTATAGTTGCAATACAGAATAGTTGCAAAACATCCCCACCATTCCCATGTTAAATAATAATTTGTAAATATAGCGTTTATAGTTCAGTGCGCATATAAAATTCTGCAAGAGTAGCGATTTATGTTTATTTGTTTACGCCGTTATGGGTGTATGTTTATGTACGCATACACAACCGGAAGTCGTAAACCGGATGTTGGGCTACAATACCCGTTACAAGGTCATTTGAGTTTTATAATTATATAGATTTAATATAAAATATCATTTGTTTTTACCATATATGATATCATATACAACATCGCTTTCGTATAATTATTATAGTTTACTGACCCCTCGGCATTCGCCTTTGAATTGTCGACTTTTATAAGTTTTGCGTGATGCTCAGAAAGAATATCGCATTTATTTCTTGCGCAAACAAGTAGTTATTCATATTTGAAGACATTCAATATCCAACGTAATCATTACAGTTTGGCAAGCAAGATGGCCGCCCGTGCATTTACTAAAAAACACCAAAAAGAGCCAAAAAAATTACCCCAGCCCTCCTTTAACTTTCTCGCGATTGGACAAATAATTATTTTTATGATAAAAAAGACATTTATTTTCGTTTTTCGACACAAACCGATTTTTTCTTCTGACACCAAATCTGATAATCAAACCCGTCGCAAATTTACCGTTTGCATGGTATGAACTCCTGGACCCTGGGACTTTTTGAAGAAATGTTAGTTTCAATAAAGTGTGGGGATCACTTTTATATGATAATTTAACCTAAAATGAGCACCGATGCGTTGACTCTCCCCCCAAAAAACATTTTGTTTACATTGGGGCGGGTGGGGTATGTCGGCGGCGCGGAGGGGGGATGTTGGGGCATTGTTGTAATTGTACTATTTAGAAATATTTCATGTGAAGGTGTGTTTTGCAATGCGCATAAATAAAAGTCAAGGTCAGGCGTTTAAAACCATTGGTGTCGATCTAAAATCAGACTGCTTCAATCTCGGTATGTTTTACGTCTCACTCAGCCGGACAGGAAGTTCAGAAAAACTCTACAATCTGGCTCCAAATCAAAGTAGCAGAAATGTAGTTTACCACAAGGCTCTTCAATGAAAAGTTCTACAAAAGGATATGATGAAAAACTGATTTGATCTGATTGTGGTATGTTTTCAGTATTCAATGTGTTAGATAAGATTTAAGCATCGAGTTGGAATTTACTTCCCTCTTACAACATCCACTTACTGAAAAGGTACCCACAAATCGCGGACCTGAGTGTGCAGCTAAGTCCCGTGCGATACGCGAGTATCTTTGCTAGTATATATATATATATATATATATATATATATATATGATGAGAAAAAATGAACCATATCGTATGTTATGAAATAAATTAGTCGATTAAAACAATCACGAAATGTACTACAACCCAAGATATATATATATATATATATATATATATATATATATATATATATATATATATATACATACATACATACATACATACATACTATATATATATATATATATATATATATATATATATATATATATATATATATATATATATATATATATATATATATATATATTGGAAATTCTTTTAACTTTCTTGAAGTTTTACATTTGGATTTTACCGTCACTGGATTTTTTATCTTTCACCAGACTATACATTCATGTGTAATCATCTTTTTCTTTAACATATTCCCTCTGCTCAATTTATTTTGTTTTCAAGTAAGATCTTTGACTTACTTGTTGTTTCATCAAATACTTCTGCATGCAAAATCCGATCCCGCATTTTGCTAATTCCTACCCTCTGATGAGAAGGAGAGTATTTCTTCGAAACTCCGCGGATTAAGGACTATCCATTTATCTAGTGTTTCCTTTTTAGATTAAATATGTTTTTAACTCATTTCAAAGTGTTTTTTAATATATTTTATTAACTGTTTGCTCATATATATATATATATATATATATATATATATATATATATATATAGTATGTATGTATGTATGTATGTATGTATGTATGTATATATATATATATATATATATATATAATATAATATTCAATCTAGAATTTGCTCTATAATAATAAATACGAACTCTCCATGAATCTACATATATGTTAGCGTATTTTACAACTAGAAAGGCCGGGATCCCTTCCTGCTAATGCACAATAAATTATACTCCTGTGTTGAAACAGTGCTGAGAGGGAAAAAGTTAATGAAATATCAAAACCTTATGTACGACATAAAGAGACACTGCAATTTGAGGAAGATCTTCCTAATTGAATTAATCATAGGTGCAATCGGACTCATGACAAAGAATTTCCAAAACTACTAGGCAAATATACCCAGTGAACCAAGTGTAAAAGAGATACAAACAATTGAACTTTACGAAAAGGTTTGAATCTAAAAATATATTTCAATGTAAATGCATGAGATAGCGTAGGAATTTTTGATTTACAGTATAATGCACTTAACAAAATTAAAAATAATAACAAGCATTATTTTTCTTTTCTTTTTTTCATTGTATTTTCATCTCGAACAAAGCACATTGCCACTTTGTTGTAGGAGGCTATTATCAGGGACATAAGCATCAGAGGTACTCTGTAGGGAAATGGGCAGCAAGATGTCGGTTCACGTTACATTTGAACTTCTGCATGTCAGAAACTACTGGAGTAGAAGGCTCTCTTACATCTAGGGATCTCTACCGTGAAGGGGTGGGATTTAGCTGCTTGTCGGGGTTATCTGGGATGTTTACGTCGCGGGGGCACAAGTGCTTGCAGTTCGTCAGAGCATATTCCGTTAAAGTATTTGTAGAACAGGGATGCAACATTTCGTCGATGGGACAGAGGCTGAAGTTAAGGTGACAGTTCAGGACATATCAGATTGGCGACTCTCTTTTGAACCTTGTCTAGGAGCGAGAGACTAGTGGCAGATGTACCAGCCCAAATATGACAACAATACTCCATACATGGGCGAATAGTGGCCGTATAGATATATAGGATACTTTCAGTCGTTAATAGCTTTCTAGCACGGTAGAGAGAATCCACCTTTTTCGCAGCGGTCCTGGCAATGTTATGAAAATTCTCGAAAATTAGTGTTAGAATTAATGTAAGCATTGTAATAGAAGAATCATTATACTGCTAATAAATAAATGTATAAATTCATGTGCGATAAAAAAGAGGTATTATACTGCTAGTAAATAAATGTATAAATTTTTGATTGATAAAATGAGGTATTATACTCCTATTAAATAAATGTATGAATTCATGTGTGATAAACAAGAGGTATTATACTGCTATTAAATAAATGTATGAATTTATGTGTGATTAGCAAGAGGTATTATACTGCTATTGAATAAATGTATGAATTTATGTGTCATAAAAGAGAAGGAATTATACTGCTATTGAATAAATGTATACATTTATGATTGATAAAATGAGGTATTATACTGCTATTAAATAAATGTATGAATTCATGTGTGATAAAAGGGAAGGAATTATTTTAATATTACAAGATAAAAACAATTAGACATTACAGACGGACACTTATTAGACAATACAGGCATAGAATGAAGTTTATTTGTACAAATAATGGTTGCAATGCAGAAAATATTATAATTCCATGTGTGGCATATTTTTGAAGTTTACATATCGATGAAAGTCTGCAAATGCATTGTAAATACTTTTGCAGAATCGATTTTTCTGCCTGTCTTTGAAAATAATTCCATGTGGCTGATCAGTATTGGCTGGCGAATAAAAGGATTCTTTGAAGTCGTGTTTTGATAAATATCTGCAACTCCGTCTATATTCAATGAAACAGAACTGATATTTGGCTCCATGGCGAAATTCGAGACTCCCCATACGTTTTTACAACAGATAGAAGACAATTTGTAATCTGCAAATCTAAGATATTACACATGTTTCGGTATGCCATCACTTTCCAATAGTTTTTATTTAAAAAATACCATAAGTGAACAGAGTAGATCAATATTTAAAATATAAAAAGAAACACATATGAGATAAATCCTAATAATGATCAGTTGATTAGCTCAGAACTAAACACATGTGAGTTCATAAGTATATGTACATACTTATAGATTTGCTGATACTGACATAAATTGAAACTGCATTATATAAAAACAAATCATATGCACAATAGCTTTCAGTGTATAACGTTCATGAAATGCGGAAAAGAAAGAAAAATATAGATTAAAATCAAAGATTAAATATTAAAAAAAACAAAATGAAAGGATATAAAGTGGTTAAGTATTTTCAAGGCGAAATAAGAGTCAATGTTCTCATAGGAAGTCTGATGTATAATGTTTACAAATACATCCAAATTAAAAATCTAAAATGTGTGTAATCCAAGTCTTTAGAAAGATCGCGTTTGCAAGCAGCCGTAGAAGAAAGATTATTTCAACTCGTTTAAAGTTTTTTTCACTTAGGGATAGCAGAAGCAGTGTAACGAATTCTTTTATGGCCAGTTAAAAAATTAGTAATAGTTACAAAATTTTCAAAACTTTTTTGTGTATATGATTAGTTTTCATATGATGCAGATTCAATGTATGCCAGTACCAGCAAATTCATAGCTTCGTTATAATATTCATTTGCTAATATTTTCCTTTAATGAGAAGGACGTATATATTTGAAAATCTGTGGATGAAGCAAATCTTAATATTTCTAATTTAAGTACATGTCGAACAATAAATTCTTGTATAAAGTATAATTTACAGTATAAAATTGTGGTATCCACCATGTATATATATATATATATATATATATATATATATATATATATATATATATATATATATATATATATATATATATATGCATACATACAAAAAATCTTATAAACGATTAATTTTCTATAAGCAAAAGAAACGTAATTATTTGGGGTTTTTTGTTTTTTTTTTTGCCATGGGAAGTTATTTCGAAATACCACAATATTTTTCCACTATATCAGATTCTATAATATTGAAACAATTATGTGAAAGATGTACTTAAAATAAATAAATATAAAAACATGTGTATATTGTTTTCAATTATCGATTTTTCATTTCCTCTTTAAGCGTTCTGTTCTATTCCCCATTGAATATTTATTTTCCATCAATGCTTCAAGTTAGATACCATTGTCATATATATATATATATATATATATATATATATATATATATATATATATATATATGTGTGTGTGTGTGTGTGTGTGTGTGTGTATGTATGTATGTATAATTTTGAGATAAATTATGCATAGTTACGACAAAATATATTACTTGAGAAAGGATCATTGTGTATAGTCATTTGTCAAACAGTAAATTTTGTTGTAATCATGTATAATTTATCTCAAAATGTTCGATTCATATTATTGTTCTATCACGTATAATAGACTTCCTTTATCTGCCTGGGATCATATTACATATATTGATACTAATATTTATTTGAACTTTATATTTACTGCATTCTTACTTCACTTCAGTGTTTCATTTATATATATATATATATATATATATATATATATATTCATTTAATCACATAAATTATATACGAAAGTATAATTTTATGCGTAAATCTTCGGTATTTACTTCAACAGTGCTCAATACATAGGTAGAGCTAGGTAGCAAGTTGTAAAAATATATATGGCAATTAAGCTACACAGAATATTGCGCGTATCATTCTCGTGAAATTCGTCAGGCTTATACTTAGCATTGCGCGTTTCATTCTCGTGAGAATTCGTCAGGCTTATGCATAGCATAAGCCTGACGAATTCTCACGAGAATGAAACGTGGAATATTCTGTGTAGCTTAATTGCCATATATATTTTTATAACTTACTATATATATATATATATATATATATATATATATATATATATATAATGGTTTTAGAGATCCCGAGAAGATCATAGATAAATATTTTTATGACACAAACATGTGATTTATCCCAAAGATTAATTTTTGTCATTTATTATGTAAATACAATTTCAAGCATATGGTCACCACGACTATATGGCGTAATATAGTGGTTCAATTTTGATGATCTCTCCGTATTTAATTATGCTCTATTCAAACAATAACGTGTTGAATATTTCTCCTTAGAGGTCTATTTTGTATAATTCATGAACGAGTGCAAGAGACTTTACCTATTTCCAAGAAAATTATTTAACAGGGATAAGTCCTACGAACGAAGTCATCGAGACTTAACAGGTCCATTTCGTAAAATTATTTGTTCATGAAATGTTTTTTTTTAATTGATCATATCATTTGCAAACTCTTCTCAGGTGTAAGTATATTCATTATAAATTGTCACACGAAGCTGAACTCAAAATAATCAATAGTTGCCAAATTTGCAATTAAAGAAAATAGAGTTTTCAATTTAATGTTAGCCGCCACTAAAATAACCCTATAAATATATTCACGTTGATACACCGATTACCGATTAATTACGTTAACACACAGGTTCCCGCTGGATCACCGAAGTTAAGCAACGTTGAACCTAGTCAGTACTACATGGGTGACCATTTGGGACTTTCAGGTGCCGTATGGGCTCTCCGCTTATCTCGGCATTGTTTCCAGTCGTCCTGGTCTTCTCCTTGCCACTGGACTCAAACAGTGCCGATTTAGGGGAGGTGTGGTTGGTGATTGCGCAACCCTTGCCTCATAATTACACGCGCTACTGCCTCTAAGGGGTATCCTTTGTCTTTCGAGACTGAACGGAAACATGGGGATAAATATATTGATTAAATGGTCTTTTTATTGAAGAAATAAAGAGGATAATTTATATTTAACACCTGAACACATTTAATTATGTAAAACTGTTACGTAATAAGTGAAAACCATATAAATGATACACCATCTTTCGTTAATCGCGTTTAATACTTTTTCTTCTTTTTTTCATAGGTTTTATATTTTTATTCCTTTGCACTTTTATGTGACTTTCTTCCCTTTTTTCTTCTTCTTTTTTTATATTATTCCTACTTCCCTAATTAGTTAATTGCAGTTCTTTTTCTCGTATCTTTTTTCATAGATAGCTTGTCTTTCTAAGTATCGTTCATTTTTTTTTCCTGTTTTCTTCTTTTGTTTTATTTTCACTATTTTTTAACTTAATTCTGAAAGGTATAACTTTCCAATTTTTATTTATTTACTTTTTGTCCTTTATTTTTTGTTTTGTTCACTTATTATTCTTTCTTTACTATTGTCTTCGGTAAAGTTATTCTTTGTTTTCGTCCCAGATTCTTTCCTTTTCTTTTTTATTTTATTTACCTTCTAATTTCAATGATTTCTTCCTTTCGATTATTTCATAGATTTATGGCTGAATTTCTCATTCCCCAATATGGGTCTTGTTTCTGTCATTTATTTTATTTTTTGTACACACTTCCCGTTCTTTCTTTTTTCTCCTTACCTATATATCTTTTTTGTCTTTAAGTACTTTCTTTCTTTTTTCTTTCCCATTGATTTATTTTAGCTATACCACTAACCAAATATTTGCTCACCACTCTGAAATTTTGCCATCTATACGCAAAAAAGGGAACGACACAGAAGAATCAAAAACGTATTTTTTCCTCCTCGACCATTCTCTGTAATTACTACAGAGGCTTATAGTCCTGGTCAATTGCGAGAGACAGCGAGGACACTTTCAGATCCTATCTACCACCGCCATCACCACTAACACTTTCTCAATACCTCCATCATAAAAAAGGAAAGACTGGGTGCAGAAAGGATAGGGATTGTTTAGGTTCGTAATGTCTGCGACAAAGGGAACGCGGACGTTGAGTCTACGTCAAAACAGAGAACGTGCGAAAGAGGAGGAAGACCCACGTGGAAGACAGAAAAAAAAATAAAACAATACACGCTATTTTCTATTTTTATTTTTCATCTTTAATCAGTATTACAAACATATACATGATTATGCTGTTCGTTAATCTCAATTCTCTTGCTAAGGGTTAGAGCTGTGGGGAGTGCGGGAGGAATAGTGGGAGCCATTGGTGGCTTCGCATTCACCCGTACGTGAAGAGGGAATGAAAGAGAGGAAGAGAGAGAGAGACAGAGCGAGAGGGAGAGAGATAGAAAGAGGGAGAGAGAGAGAGGGAGAGAGAGCATGCGTGTGTGTGTGTGTGTGTGTGTGTGTGAGAGAGAGAGAGAGAGTGTGTGTGTGTGTGTGTGTGAGAGAGAGAGAGCGAGAACGAGAAGGGTCCGACTATATTTGCTTTTAATCAAAACAGGAAAGCGCGAATGGGGTTGGCCAAATTAAAGCATTAACAAAGGTGAAAAAACAAATAGTGACAACTAACAAAATACAACCATAATGGTGGCGTTTTCTGATAAGGATATCGGTAAAAAAAACCCAGCTCCCCCAATAATTAATGATATACGCTCTTACGGATTAAATAGCAGGAGACACTAGACGCTCAAGACTTGGGTGTGTAATTAGTCTAGGAAAAAAGTAAACAGTCAATCTCATTAACATCCTTGGGAAAAAGGTATGGACCCATATATCCTCCCTCTATCCATGGGTTAAATAGTAGGTTAAACTAGTCTTCGAGCTTTGGCTGTGCAATTAATCTGAGGAAAGAAATTTGTTACAACATCAGGTTTTCTATGTTTATCTCGGCATTGTTTTCGATCATCTAAGAAATCTATTTGCCAATACACTCAAGCAATGCCGGTTCGCAAGATGCGCGATTAGAGATTTCGCAACCAGAGCTTCATTATAAATACCCTCTGTGCAGACACTTGAACATAGTGTATCTTTTGTTTCCTGACACTTAACAGAGGTTCATAAAAACTTTTAAAATATCAAAATAGTAGATTTTGTCGTCCCATCAATTATAGCGTGAACGTGGAACACAAAGAATTTTAGTTTTTATTTTTTTTTTTTTACTACGTTGCATATAATAATTCCATGATTATCATCACAATGATTGTCTGATTCGAATCAGTTCTCATAGACACCGAGATACATCTTTGCCATTATTCTGCCAACCTCGTGGCGGACTAGAAATACTAAATTGTCCTGTTATCGGGATGAGTTATGACGCAGCATGCTCCTACCTAAAACGTGAACCATTCCAAGCATTACTAACTCCGTTTTTCAATTATCTTATCTTTATGTTTTTGTTGGAAATGAGACATCTTGCCAGATAGCAGACAGTCAACCGCTATTTCTGGTACTTTAACAGAGGGATATGCTTACAATTCTGAAACTCCTCTTAGAGGTAATATTTTGTATATCTATTGTAATTGATTCACCGGGTAGGGATTTTATTTTTGCCGATTAGTTAAAACACTTATAGCAAGGCATGCTGATAAGTCCGTTTTCAGCTAATTTCATAATCAATCAATGTACGCTATTGGAGAGGTTATTGTCTCTCGCCTTTTCACCTTGTACGATACCCTCTTCCAGCAGATGTCAGGTCAACAATAACAAGCAACGTCCTGCATTACATTTGCAAGTTTGCCTTCAATGAGTTTCCAAACGTTTTTGTACAGGTATTTAAAATTGTCACAGTTTTGAAAATTCCGTATGTTATTGCTACACATCTTATGAGATAACTGACCAATTATTATGATTTTAAGTTCAAATGAACAACTACAACAGGAATTAGAATACACCCTACTAAAACCTGATTATCACAGCTGGTGAATTTAAAAAAATGCAAGCTGAACGTGAGGACATTTTAGAATAACGCAAATGCAATAAAATTCTGTTTTCATTTTGAAAACAATGCCACAGAAACGTATGGCATGCCTGCTACTGCTTTTGGACCATCTTGCATTAATTTAGCATCTTTTTGAGAGTGACATTAGATTCGAGGAAGGCTGAGAGTCTGTGAGGCAAGATGAGAGGTGTGGGAAGAGTAAGGAAGTCAGAACACTAGAGTTAGTTGGCCAAATAAAGAATCATGGATAAGGATCGATGTGTCTATAGACACAATAAGTGCACAGTTTGATGTCAGTGTGGGAACTGTACACAAATTATTCGCGAGAAACTGAAACTGCGGAAGATTTGTGTGAATGCACCAGTCCACAACTCCATCCTTCTCACAGACTATTTGATCAAGATGGGCATAAAGTCAGTTCCTCAACATCCCTATAAGTAACACCTGCCCACATGTGACTTTTGATATTTCTTAAGCTCAAGGGAAACCTTAGAGTATGTTGTTACGAGACAATTGAGAAAATGAAAAGGCTGTGACAAGGGTAATTTATACGCCCATAGAATAGGACTTCCATAGGACCCCCAGAAGTTGGTGGAACGGTACAAGTGCATTTTTGTCAGAGGAGATTCATTCGAAGAGGACAAGAGTTTAATGTGTGTACTATCAATTAAAGTCACTAGTTTTTTGCCCTTGTGGGAACGTAAGGAAATAACAAAGTTTATTTTATAGAAAATAAGTTATAAAAAGATTTGTACGTTGTGATACCACACTTTATCTTTATAAAAATAAATGTTATAAAAAAAATTGTACGTTTTCAAATCTTGCTTGTTTTTTCCTAAACTAACCGCTGACAGAATATATCAGCGTCCTAAATTTTCAGTTCTTTCCTCGGTTTTTAATCCAGGGGAAATTCTTTAACCCACAAAATGTTTTGTAAAAAGTTATGTAAAATATATAAACGCCCTCTACAGAAAAATCAATCTTGGTTGCGAGTAAATTATATAAATCGTTTTATTATTATTTAAAACAAAATCAATGATAAAAATTAATCATTGGAACAAGGAGAGTAGAAACGTAACAAAACGCATATGGGCGCATATAAAAATATCAGCAGCAACCGAAGGATGGAGGCAAGCGATTGCATTAGCAGCAGAAGCAGCGTTTGAACGCGTATGCAAATTGGCAAATGTGCACGGGCTCGTGTCGATAGAAGAAGAGAAAACGGACACCACCTGCTCGGAAAAGAATAAAATGAAGAAGTCGGATGTGAAGAGTAAAGGCGAGAATAGGTCAGCTGTGATCAGCGTGCGGTCCGAGGAAAGAGATTGTTGTCGAGGCGGGAGAGTAACGGTAATAAAGTAGATTTTTCATTTACTTTTGTCAACCGCGTAACAATTGCTTCCTATATTTTGTCCGTTAGTCCTAATATTATGGGTCTTGCTAAAAAATTATTAATATTTATGCATACTTAGATTGCATCGTGTGAATGACTTATAATTTCATTTTAATGAAATTTTATTTTTAATGACTGACGAGACGGTTTTTAGTACTAGTTTTGCGTATATGTTATTGTAATAAGTATTATTTGTATTGCTGTTAGTACTTGCTGACCTATTGTTATTATGTTTCCACTAGTCTTTAACTCCATTTTTTTTATTATTAGGTATTAGTATTATTACCAGTACTATATACTATTAGTATTAATATTATGAATATTTCTGTTATTACCAGGATTTAAATATTAATTGACTTGTCCGACGTCCGGTATCACAAATAAATATCATCATCGCAAACGTTAATTAAGGAGAAACGCATTAACTCCCCTTATAGTCGCCCTTTATCAGTTAAAAATTATTAAAACCATATCCTCTTCGAAAATTTACAAAGCAAAAAAAAAACAACAACAACAAAACAAAAAACAAGCCGTTTGTTTACAGTTTCAAATTAGCTGTTTTATTTTATAATATAAAAAAGGTCGTGTTAAGAGGAGACTGTCAGTTTATTTTTATTAAAGATTCTATAAAATTTAAAAATATGGGCAAATGAATTGACATCCGTTTTTTTATGATTTATATAAAAAATATTCAGAAAAACAGAACAAAACTGTGTTGTGTGTTGAATTTTCATTGAAAAAATGTAAATTTTTTAATCAATTCCTTTTAGCTTTAAAGACTTAAAAAAAGAATTTACTAAAAATGTTTTAAATCCGTTGTTATTTGTTCGAATTTATTTTTCATGTATTTTATTTATAACGTGCTTTAAAATTTATCAACTACCGGGGAATTTACCCGGGTTCTGATTATTATTATTATTATTATTATTATTATTATTATTATTATTATTATTATTATTATTATTATTATTATCTTAATTTTTAATATTTCTATCTTATTTGTTTAGAGAGAAGTCACCACGTATCAAAGGTTGAAGGCCACTCGAGGATAAGTTTTAATTAATATAAGGTAATAAAATGTAAGGTGTAGTATATTTTGATTATTTAAGGAGACGCGCCAAGAAAATCTTCATTAGACTTGAAAGTTATTATACTAGGCATCTCCAAAACTGAAAGAGGGAGTAAGCATTTTTTTTGACGGAGACACTTTTTAAAAATCTACCAAAAATCAATTAATGATCCAATCAATACAAAATTTCCACCGATTATTAAGTGAGTTAGGAACTTTATAAAAATATTTTTCATAATCGATATATATATATATATATATATATATATATATATATATATATAGTAATCCACATACAGTATTGCAGTTTGAAAGAAATTACGGTACGGTAAAAAAAAGTCGTGTTAAGAGGAGACTGTCAGTTTTTTTTATTATAGATTCTTTTTAAAATTTTAAAATATGTGCAAATGTAAAAACGTAAAAAAATCCATGGAAATATATATATATATATATATATATATATATATATATATATTTTGTCTACAACCCCGTTTCTTTATTTTTGATTACAAATATGCTTTAAATAATCAGCTGAAACTGAAAAAAAATGTATTTTATTATGGGAGGGGTAGGGATTGGAGATAAAACAAACAAACAAAAACAACTGTGAACGTATCAAATTTTAAGGTTGAAAATCCAATATTGTAATGTGTTTAATTCTTAATCTGTTTTATTTTGAAGTCTGCAATTAGTTGAATAGGTTAATAGTAATATTTATCATTCCGAATAGCAAAAATGATTATATATTTTCATTAGTTTTACGAAATACACTAATTTAAATTTTTAAAAAATAAATTAATAATTTTCTGTTTGTTAGCCCAATATTGCTAATATACCATCTAATAGGAAATGCTTTGAAGAATCGACGCGAAAACAAAAGAGATAAATAACTGCGCTTTTTTCTAAAAATACGAAAATTTCTTTGGTCATTGGTTGTTAATTGATATTAACTTACCTATAATAGACCATATAGGCCTACACACAGCTGTTCGTATTTACAAACAGATGTTATCTCCCCTTTTTCCTTTGTGCTGTGAGTTGCGCTTGACTTAGTTTAAAGTGTG
>NC_136524.1:56365524-56400524 GCF_053919585.1 Euprymna scolopes
TTAAACAATTACAGGTTCATCAGCATTAAAACTTTATGTAAATGTCCGTTTTAACACGCACTATCGCGCACGCACATAGGCGCATACAAAAACACACTTACGCACATATATTTTGTCAATTTTTTGTCAATGAGATTTTGTAAAATTTGTATGCATGTATGATTTTTCTAAATGGTATTCTTCGATTCATATGCTAATTAGTAAAATTTATAGACTACAGATGAACTTCATTTTCATAAATATGTTTCATCGGAAGATGTGAGCCATTCATTGAAATTTAGGGAATAAATAAAAATATTTATATATATATACATAGACAACTACATTTTATACAATTTTATGCATGTATATCAGTAGGAATTATAGTTTTACATTATAATTGTAGTATATTTTATGTCGAATGTATATGCAGAAAAGCATATTCAAAACAGTTTCTGTTATCTCTTCACACTTTAGATTAACGAATATTGACGGTTTTTTTTTGTTTTTTTTTGGAACTCTAAATTGTCTAATACGAAATGGAAGGCATGGTTGGAGATCTCTATTGATAAAATATACCAGCATCCAGGAGAATAGGTAAACAGATATGCAGACCGACAAGATCATAGATCATCCTTTCGGACAAGCTGATGTATCGATAGATTAATTTATTCATGGAAGACTGGCCGAACGAATAATTGATTTCTCCAGGGAAATCGTACAATGGGAGAAATTCATTGGGAACTGAATTTTTTTATACGATAACTAAAGAGAAGGTTGATATCGAAAATATGCAAAGGTCACCTGACTTAATGGAATATCGTGTACTTATGTATGTGTTTGTCGTATATTTCAGAATATTTTATGTGTATGCGTTATAGTTGTCTATCATTTAAGATTGCTTTCTGTTTTTTTAAATTTTCTTATCAGTTTGAATTAACTAGGGATTGGACATCCTGCCGGGTGCCAAACATTTACCTACGGTATCATACATTCAAACCGAGGGATCTTTAAAAAATTTAACCGTCCCTTTAAATTAAAAAAAGAATTTGTATCTCTCTTGCACTTCGTTCATCGAGTATATTTTCCAGATATTGTTTTTTTCTTGAGTGCGCTTACTCCTATAATTACTGGAATGATGGAAATCTTCCTAAGATTCCAGTTTCTTTTCATGTCATACATTGGCCTTGTACAGTTCTGTCAAAATCATTGGGGACACTGATTCTAGTAAGGTTGCTGCTTTCTCTTTCTTGTCTCACATCGCTATGTCAGGCTCTAGGAGTACGTAGCTATAGTAGGAATTGGCTCTAGAAGTACGTAACTATAGTAGGAATTGCAAAGTATTAATGGATAGGGTATGACTTATTTCTATGTGTTCGCTATGGTATATTTTACTAGGGCTTGCTGCTACATTTGATATTTAACTTTTATAGGTAGTATAATGGATATATTTACTTACTCCATTATGCCGCATTGTACAGTAGCTGTCTCTTAGCCTGTGTTGTAATTTTACTTTGTGTGTGTGTGCTTTTTTGTCGTTAATTGTCTGTTTACTGCTTTGAGCTTATGAGTTTATATATCAATGCTTTTGAGATTCAGTTTTTGAGTGCGCTGTTTGTGGTTCGTGTTTTTGTTCTTGCGCATGTCTGCTTTGTTTCTATTTATTTTGTATTTCTTCGTCTATGGGCGTTTTCAATTAGTAATTTTGTTGGGTTGCATACAGCTATATAGTTTCGGTAATTTTATTTCTGCGTGTGTCTATTTCGTGAGTTCCTTTATGTTTTGTGTGTCTTCTATGCTTCGTAGTTTTATTCTCATGTGTGTCTTTTTTTCGGGATTTATTGAAAGGATATTTTTGTGGATTGTTGTTTGTTTGTAGTATTTGCTTTTAGTATGTGGCTTTATGTTTTAAAATTTTGTTTCATGTATCGTTACTGTTTCGCGTTTTTGCTTTTTTTTTATACTTTTTCCTTTCGTAATTGTGTGTGTGTGTTTTTTGGTGTGTCTGAGATATTTCTTGTTTAATGTTGTTTTGATATCCTGTAAACTTTTGTATAAGATTTGTCATATATATATACTAGCAAAAGTACCCGTCGTTGACTGGGTTCAAAAACAGCTTATAGAAAATGGACTCCGATTTATGAAAGTACTAGCGATGGGTACCCGGAGTTGCCCGGGTGTTTAGAGGTGTGTGTGCTCGGGCGGTGGGGGGGTAATCAAAACATAAGAATAAGTGAAGTAAATATTTTAAAATATTAAATAAAAATTAAATATTATATAAAAAAAAGTTAAAACTTAAAAAAATCGAAAAAAAACCCCAGAAAAACGAACGTTAAAACTTCTTTAAAAAGTCTGAAAAATAAAAACAAAAAGAAACACTGGCTTAAATAACACTGTTTCAATATTTAAATTTTTAAAATCGATAGGTACCCGGCGTTGCCCGGGTGTTTTTGGGTGTGTGTGGTCAGGCGGGGGTGGGGGTGTTAATGAAAACCTAAGTAAAAAAAAAAAAACGTTAAAAAATCTGAAAACAGTTGAAAAATAGCTGAAATAACCCTGCTTCAACATTAAAATTTCAAAAATCGAAAAAAAAGACATCTTACACCACGATTCGAACCCAAAACGTTTAGATAATGATCCAGCGGTATAACGAACTGAGCTAACACGACGTACACGAAATTCTGTCAGTTTTTAAAATATTTAAACTAAATCAGGTTACGACGTCGTATGAAGCATACGTAGAAGCGGAATCGTCAGGAGAGGACAGTTTTTGCTGACGCCCCCCCCCTGTAGAAAAGGTATAATTTCAGGGTGAAAAAACTAACGTTTTTGGCCAATTTTTCTATATTTGTCGGACAAAAGTTGGGAGTTATAAAGGATACCGATCTGGCGAAAATCCGTGAGCCGTGTGGAAAGTTTTTGAGAGACATACAAACACACATATATACATACATACATACATACAAACAAACAAACAAACATACATACACACATTTTCGCTTTTATATTTATAGATGATAGGTTATGAAAAGGAAGGGTTGTAAAAAGATAGCTTCGAATTTGGGGGTATCAAAACCAAAGCAAAATATGATGAAAGTAAAAATAAAATAGATAAACCCCATAATTTATTATACCATACCTGTTCACACTGAAACACTTATCACAATATTCTGTGGATCTATATTAAAAAAAACAAACTTGTTGAACTTTGTGACATATTTCCATTATATATATATATATATATATATATATATATATATATATATATATATATAATATAAAGCTGAATGTGGGTGTGTGTGTGTGTGTGTGTGTGGTCACGAATAGGCTCCTATATGGATGACTATTTTTAAAAACTGATCACATATAATGATAGAAGATGTATCGAGACACAGGAATAGGTATTTTTGATCTGGCATAATGATGATTCATTAAAATTTTGGGGTCTTCGTTCGCGCCTGATCCACAACGTATGGAAATAAAAATATTGAAAATTAAAAATAAGCGTTTGCAAGTGTTTTTGATATAAATGTACATAAGAATACTTCGATAAGTATGTTTTAACTTAAATAGGGATGGTATAATAAAATTGTGGGGTCTGCGTTCGCGCCTGACCTCCATAGAATGGAAATATGTCACAAAGTTTAACAAAGTTTTTTAATATAGAATCACAGAATATTGTGATAAGTGTTTCAGTGTGAACAGGTATGGTATAATAAATTATGGGGTTTATCTATTTTATTTTTACTTTCATCATATTTTGCTTTAGTTTTGATATTCCCAAATTCGAAGCTGTCTCTTTACAACTCTTCTTTTTCATAACCTATCACACCTTCATGAATCAGAGTTCATTTTCTGTAGGCTGTTTTTGAACCCAGTCAACGACGGGTACTTTTGCTTGTATATATATATATATATATATATATATATATATATATATATATATATATATATGTATGTATATATATATGTATACACACACACACACACACACACACACACACACATATATATATATATATATATATATATATGATCATATCTATACATAGACTTTTATGTATACATTGATACACCCAGACGCATATATATATGTATGTATGTGTGTGTATATATATGTGTGCATGCATAAATACATATATATATATATATATATATATATATAAATACACACATATATATATACATACATATATATATTATATATATATTATATATATATATGTATCCATACATACATACATACGTACATTTTTTTTTTTTACACAGTGATCACCACTTATCAAGGCCCGGAAGCCACTCAGGGATAAGGGTTATTGGAAGTACATTAAGTTAGTGAGGAGATTTGCTGAAGTGTTTACTTAAGGGGGCGGTTCATTAGGAATTTGTTAATATTGGACTTGAAGACATCCAAATTGTAGTCCGGAGGGATGCAGGCAGACGGAACAGAGTTCCACAGGCGTGCAGATCTAAGAAAGAAGCTTTGTTCATGGAATCCGCGTTTTGATTTAGGCACAGATATAGAGTGGGGGAAATTTTTCACAGTGGATTCAGCTAGACGGGTGTTTCTCGTGAAAGATTGGCGAGGGGGGACCAGAGATTGGAGTTCAGACGAGCATCTGCCATGGAAATAACGATAAAACAAGGACAGGCTCGCAACGTCTCTTCTGTGGGAGAGAGGTTGCAGGGTAGAGAAAAGGGCATCCCCCACTAAGCCACGAAGTCTATTTTGTACTCTGTCAAGGCAGGATAGGCTGTTTTTAGCAGCTCCTGCCCAGATATGGCAACAGTATTCCATCCTTGGACGTACTTGGCTTTTATATAGATAGAGAATTGCATCAGTAGTCAGATATCTTCTGGAGCGGTAGAAGCATCCCACCATACATACATACATACATACATACACATTTATGTTTAGGAAAATATCTGCTCATTTAACATGGTTTTTACAGAAATCGGGGAAAATATCGTTTCTATAGTTCAATATTTAGAGATTTATAAATTCGGAATCAGAATCGGTAATTGTGTCGGAATCGGGAATTAAGTACGGAATCGGTAATTGTATCGAAATCTGGAAATATATTGGAGTCATCGCGTCATTGATTATATATATATATATATATATATATATATATATATATATATATATATATATATATATATATATATATATATATATATACAGAATTCTCGATGCGGAAGCTATTAATTTACGTCAATCGTATCTGTGTAAGCAAAAGACGTATACCCATAATTTAGAACTTATGGATGTCAGTTGAGAATGTCTTCTGCTCTGGTAATTTTTTTCTTTTTTTTTCCTATACAATTTTTTTTATTTACCCTCGTTATTTATTTATAGTGTTTTGACAACGTTTTGTTATCTCTCTGCCACCCTCATTTCCACTTTTTTATGGATTGTAAACGCCCAATTTTCAATGTGTTTCTTGGTGCTGTTTTTCTCTTCGTCGTTTTTAGTAATATAATTAATATATATCTATATTTCTCCCTCTTTCTCTCTTTATATATATATATATGTGTGTGTGTATGTGTGTGTGTGTGTGTATTTATATATATTGCTGCTATTGTTTCAAATGATCTGAAAGCAAGGGGAAACTTGATTCCAAATATTTCTTATATGTTACATCTCCCCCATTTTGGAAACAGGGTACGGTAATGAATATCTTCAGTATAAAATAATCCTTATACACTGTGAAATATACTTTATGTATGAAAACCAAAGAGAGGAGATAAACATATAAGAAATATTTGGAATCAAATCTCCCCTTGCTGTTATTTTAGATCATTTAAACTCATAGCAACAAGTTTTAGTCTCCCCACCCCATCAAGGCCAGAGTTTTGGGGGGAAATATCAGATATTTTGTAATTTACATGCAAAACTAGGAAAACACATGACTATGATTAAAACATTGATAAAGTGCAGTACCTTTCCACCCATAAAAAAATCCTTTAAAATTACCACAGTCATCGGTTTGTGATGGTTCTGAAAACAAATATAACGTTTAAAATCTCAACAAACGAGTAATTTCGATGAAAGGAATAAATTATAATTTTAAAAACTTGTGGAACCATTTTCTATATTAATTCACCGTAAAATGAACGCCTACTTTATAGCCAAGGTGGCCGTAAAGTGGGTGTTCATTTTACCTAATATAACATAGAAAATTAGTTCCCCCACTTTTTGAGACATTAATGTGTGACCTTAAGCGCAACTGTCACATAGCACACTACATAATTCAGTTCATTAGCCTTCCAACGAACTTTTATTTGTTTAATTCTGATCAATAGTCGCCGAGGTTTCGAACTTATAAAATTGCCAAAAAAAGGTGTATACACACACACACACAAACACGCACACACACACATATATGTATGCATATATATTTCAAGGAAGAAGAAAAATACGACAACGATTAATGATAATAGCATTGCGTCCAGTCCCATTTAAAATTTACTACATTTATACACACACACACACACACACACACACACACACACACACCCACACACACACACACACACACACACACACACATATATGTGTATATATATATATAATAGAGCTAAACTTCCTTTGATGATTATATTGTCTCAAATACATTTCTTTATATGTACACGCACATACACGCTCATATATATATATATATATATATATATATATATATACTAGCATGGGTGCCCGGCGTTGCCCGGGTGTTTGGAGGTGTATGCTGAGCAAAAAAAAGGGGGTAATTTTTTAAACTTTGACCCCTATTATGACCCCTGAAAATTTATTGTTTTGGGCTCAAATCAAGTTATTAAGTTAGATTCATGTCCACGGAAGCTATATCTAAAATTTAAAGTGTGTAGACCCAAAATTGTCGGAGAAGTTTGGTAGAGTTCTCAAAGCTCAAATCGTTGAACTTTGACCCCTTAATCGCCAAATTTCTGGCTAAAAACCGATCACATAGATTTTTCCAAATCTCAGTACCCTGTATATCAAATTTCGAGTCTGTAGACTAAAAATTGACAGAGTTATTTCGTAGGGAAATGTACACAGACACACACACACACACACACACACACACTTTAACTTTTATAGATATATAGATTTAAAATTTGAGTCTGACAGAATGACAAAATTATATTGCAAACCGATATATTAAACAAACGAACTTCAAAGAGACAAATGAACACATAAGTAAAAACAATTTGTATTAGAAAACATTTATTATTCCACGTCTTTTTTTTACAGACCTGACGACTGAGGTTCGCTCTTAATAAAAATTGTTTTTTATAGTCTTAATTTTGACTTCCTTTTTCATAAAAAACTAAAAAAAAAATCAAGAAAGAAAAGAAATTTAATTTTATTTTTTCATTAATTTCTTTCTGTGCAAAGCAATTCTTTCAAACTTACTCTGTTTCCAAAATGTTTTTATTTTATTCCCCTCCCCCTTCATTCATTTTCCTCCGCATCCTGGCAAGATTACTGTACACATAGATTCGAAAAAATAGTCAAAAACAAATATATAAATAAATGTTATCAAAGGCAAGATAAGTTACTTTTCTACCTAACTGGATATCTTTTTTGTGTTTTTATTCAATGTAATATATTTATTCAGCTCGAAAAACATACAGTGTTTACCGATGTGTTGGAAAATTCAAGATGGCGTCTCACACCCTCTTTAACACCGTAAGTTTGGGAAAAGGTGTTATAAATAAAAAACTATACAAAATACTATTAAAAACCCGCCGAATATATGTCAACCTATGTCACGGTAACATATATTGAGCGAGTTTTTAACAGTATTTTAACAGGGCACATCGTAAAAACTGACCCATTAATTTTCCTGAAGTAAAAACTATATAGTTTTTAAACTTTTAAAACTGTACATTATAAAAAGAAAACTGTTCGAGTGATTTTTTTTTTTTTTTTTACATGGGTGTCACCACTTATCAAGGCCCAGAGGCCACTCAAGGATAAGGGTTAATAGGTATACATTAGTCATTGTGATTTTAGCATAGTAAACAGTGGGAATTTTGTAACTTGGATTACTTGAAAAAGAAAACTGTTCGAATGATTGAAAATGAAAACAAAATAACAATGTAAATATATTGATAAGAAAAAAACAAAAACAAACGAAGTTTCCGTTTCAGGAACCCGAGTTTAATTTTATGTCGTAATCATTCAACTCGTTAGCGGTTTTATTCAGCGATTAGGGATAACCATACGACATATCTAATTACCAAAGCGATTTTTTTTAAATTTTTTTTTTTTATTAAAACTAAACCTGTTTAGTTTTAATGAACCAATTTTTTTAAAGCCAACACTTTAGTTATTTTGAGAGCGTGCAACTGCACCCGAAAGGTTGATTAGGAAACTCCAAATCCTTTTATGACTCGGAAAAAAAAGGGCTTTTTATCGGCTTAAATGATAAACTAATGTTAAATATTAGTATTTGCCATCGATTCTGAAATAAAATGAAATCCTGACATTGTGATCATTTTTGCAGGTGTTATGTGCCAAATATTGAAATAAGAATGTTTAAATTCAATTATTGTAATTTAAGTCTTTAATTTTAAAGTCGATTTTATTTATAAAATATCTTTTTAGAAATCAATCTCAAAAACAATCTGAACAATAAATCTCTTTTGTTATGGCTAAGTTTTTGTCAAGGGTAGAAATTATAATAGACAAGTATTCATCCATGATGACATTTTACCGATTTCCTGGTTTACAGGTAATCTTGCTAAATTTCTTCGAAAGAATTGACATAAACAATACTTCAACTAAATACGTATATTTCATGCAATAATGACTTTTATTTCTTCTGACTTTTCCTAAACTAAACATAAAACATCGGTTAGGGTTAGTTTAACATTCTGTAAAAGTACCTTCCGTTTTTTTTTGTTTGTTTTGTTTTTTTGTACTTCTGCAGAGAAGGTAAAAAACCGATAAAAACTGGATATATTTTTCGTGTTTTTATTCAATTTAACATGTTTATTCAGCTCGAAAAGAATACAGTGTTTACCGATGTGTTGGAAAATTCAAGATGGCGTCTCACACATTCTTTAACACCGTAAGTTTGGGAAAAGGTGTTATAAATAAAAAACTATACAAAATACTATTAAAAACCCGCCGAATATATGTCAACCTATGTCACGGTAACATATATTGAGCGAGTTTTTAACAGTATTTTAACCGGTTTTTTATTTATTACACCTTTTTCCAAACTTACCGTGTTAAAGAGAGAATCGGCCGCCATCTTGAATTTTCCAATACATCGGTAAACACTGTATGCTTTTCGAGCTGAATAAACATGTTAAATTGAATAAAAACACGAAAGATTTGCCTTTGATAACATTTATTTGTTATATATTTGTTTTTTGGCAACTTATTCGAATCTAATTTAAGACCACGAGTGAAATGAGAAAAAGAAGTCAGCGGGTTTGGTTGCCATAACAACGTGACGGTAGTGAACGTGTGTGTGTGCGTGTGTGCGCGTATTTCGTGTAGTTTAGTTTCGCATAATAGTTTCGTATTTTTTTAATTTGTAAATAACAAGTTATTAAAAAATTAAACCCTTCCAAGATGGACAATAAATAAAGCCATAATATTTTATGGTAAAGGTAAGAGCGTAGAAACGATTGTTTTTTAGGAGATGTGATTATTGGATTAACCAATCAGAAATCGTCTGTGGCACACACATCTCTGTTTTTATAGATATATAGATAGATAGATAGATAGATAGAAGATATATATATATATATATATATATAACAGAGCCAAACCTCCTTTGTTATATCAAATATATATAGTAACAATTTTAAGAGTTAACAAAAATTACTTGGGTTCCATCAGCTAGAATCGAAGCAAAACACTTAGTGTCCCAGTTTTACACCGTTACCTTTTCAGCTATCAGCAGATGGATAGGAAGACGATAACAATTAAATAATTCTAAGCTGTAATTGAACATTTTCGCATTCATATGGACCAGGTTTAATCGACTTACTTCGGCCAACGTGATTTTTTTTTAATTGTTACATCTTGGCAAATATTTTTACCGCAAGCGAATTTGTTTCCATAGATTCAAAGGTCCTATATATTAGATTCCAAGCCTGTACACAAAAATTGAGAGGTAAATTTGTAGAGACTATTTTGCACACAGACAAAAACTGTGTTTGCGTGGACTTGAACTTTTCATCCTAAATGCTACGCTATTATACGTGATGCAGAAAATATGTCTACACACCACTGTACTGAACGTAAGAGTAAAATGAAAATTATCATTTAATAAAAAAAAAACATAAAGAAATTAATAATTAGTCAATGAACGCTCGTTTTTCAAAGAAATATTTAAATTAGTTAAACCTTTCTTTAGTCAAAATGGAATTTGCTGAATGTTGCAGTGTGAAAATGCTTGAATCCTAAGATTTGGTTCCATGAAAATAATTCATCAGTCTGAAGGTTTTCTGTGAGATGAAGAAGGATTCCATTCGCAGTTTTCCAAGGGGCGTGGAATCCTATAAAAAATAGGGGCGTGGAATATCAATCGCTTACTCGATCATATTGCGTTTTCAAAAATAAAAGACGGATGAAACGCTACACTAAAGCACTGAAATAATTCTTTTTTTTATTAATATAATATACATAATATAACTTATTTTATTTTAAAATATGATTGCAGTGTCGGACAACGGTGCTTGTACAATATTCCCCTTACTGAATAAAAACAACAAATATATGTAAAGAAAAATCTGTACGGTGTACGTGCCTCTGATGGAAAGAAAATGTTGTCTTTAAAAGAAATAAACGTCAACTGATTAATTAGTTTTATTTTTAGGAAAAAAAATAATTATATCATATACTGTTATGGGCGTAATGAAAAAAAATGCACAGTAATGATGCTCATCCAATCCAAAGCAACGTAAGGTTTACTTATTAGGTTGTTTTAAAAACCATGATGTAAAAATGGTTTCCGGACCTGAAGGAGAACAGTTATTTTATCTCTGTATATAATGCTTTCAATTTCGAATGACACTAAGAAAGCTCTCAACACACACACACACACACACGCACACACACACACACACACGCACACACACACGCACACACACACGCACACACACACACGCACGCACACGCACACGCACGCACGCGCACGCACGCGCACGCACGCGCACGCACACACATGTGTACGAAAATTTGGAGTTTATTACGGTAAATAAAAAATACGAGAAATTTATTATTCAACAAGGAGTAACAAACTGTCAATTTTTTCCTCATTCTAAAGATGTTCAACAAATGACTTATCTCATCAGAGCAAATGTTTTTGTTTTTTTAGCAAAATAATAAGTTGAACAATTTATTGAAAATCCTTGATTAAGGAAAAACATTGAACTTCTGTATTCCTTGTCTAAGAAAATTGTTGTAATCTTATTTTTTTAAAAATTTAACTACAAATATTCATTTTATAATATTGCCTGATTTTTTACTTTTTTTTTTACATAGGCTTAACCACTTATCAAGGCCCAGAGACCATTCGAGGATAAGGGTTAAGAGTGTACAGTAGTCAATTGGACAATATAGTAATCTTAAGTAATGGAAATTCGGTAAATGTGTTAACTTAAGTGGAACGGCTCATCAAAAGCTTGTTTACGTTGGAGTTGAATATTGTCTTATAAATATTGATACTAATAGTCATATGGACTTTAATTTTACAGTATTATGTAAGCTGTGATATGAAAGTGTTTCAAAATTTCAGTTTACACACACACATATATATAGTCTTAGAAGTTTTTTAACATTTAAAACTATATATAAAAAAACTTATTTAATCTTTATATGTTTATCATTCGTTGAAAAACTATTTAGTCAGTAAGTTATTTAATCACCTGCAATCAATGCATTAACTTATTCTCTCAAATTAGCAATAGTCCTAATGTTAATTTAAGGGATCATCAGCTGTTTACCATGAAACACTGTTTATACATACATACACACACATATATATATATATATATATATATATATATATATATATACTGACAGCAAGTCATTATTTAAGCACGTCTGATTGAACACGATAAAGTTATTTTTTTTTCCAATTTTTCTGGATATGTTTCGATTCGCCGAGCCGCCATTTTTACTTTAGTTGCCATTTTTTATAAAATGGCGCCCAAAATTTGTTGTTTTGCCATATTCTACTCAAGCGTTTTCTATCGGTACTTACGATTATCATCAGGGGGCGATTGTTATATATATATATATATATATATATATATATATATATATATATATATATATATATATATAGGGGGCGATTGTTATATATATATATATATATATATATATATATATATATAACAATCGCCCCCTGATGATAATCGTAAGTACTGATAGAAAACACTTGAGTAGAATATGGCAAAACAACAAATTTTGGGCGCCATTTTATACAAAATGGCAACTAAAATAAAAATGACGGCTCGGCGAATCGAAACATATCCAGAAAAATTGGAAAAAAATAACTTTATTGTGTTCAATCAGACGTGCTTAAATAATGACTTGCTGTCAATATATATATATATATATATATATATATATATATATATATATATATATATATATAGTAGGAGTGATAGAAAGAGGAGATTGACATCGGGAGAAAGGAAGGGAAATACTACTAGTCTATCGAAAAAATATTAATGACTCTACTTGATGCAGAGACTTAATTACTCTGTTTCATAGGTCTCCTCATCGTTTAAAACTTTTTGACTTGTCACTTTTAAAAAACGCCCCCTGCCTATGTGTGGCGAAATATTGAGTTTTAGCATTTCAGCCTTTGATCTACACACATTTATATTTCTCAGGCTGTTAGATTTATTTCATTTTTTTAATTGTTTATGCAAATTTAGACACATACAGTTACACAAACGCATACACACATATCTGTGTTTGTAAGTAAGTGTATATATATATATATATATATATATATATATATATATATTCATATATATATATATTTATATTTATATATATATATATATATATATATATATATATATATATATATATATATTTCACTCAGAAACCAAGAAATGCATTTACTTCACACTCATAAGTCTTTATTCATTTATTTATGTAGTACGTCCCACACGGGTTTCGTTGAATAGCAGAATAACACTAAACAACTTTTGAACGACAGGCGTATGTTTCTCACAAAACCGGTTCGGAATTTGTTTTTAAATATATAGAATGAACTAGGGATTTGTCAAAAAAGTAGAAGAAAAAATGGAGATATGTACAGTATTCGCAAACATAATTCTAAAATACACGTACTTATTTCGGGGGTTAACCCCCCTACACAGAGGCGCTCTTGATGCGTATTTTATTTTTTATTCAAATTAAGTCAACATATTCTAGTAAAAAATATAATAAATTTATAACGTAAAATACCACAGCATTAAGAATTGATTATATAATATTATAAATTGAATTAAAAATTTTGTTTTTAATGCTGCAATATTTTAAGTTATTAATTTATTATATTTTTTACTATAATATTTTGTCCTTTTCTTTTCCAGTTTTAACAACTAGTCCCGTACTTTGCCATGTTTCAGCTTAGCCATATTACTTTGCATGCTCGCATTTTTCTATTGTAATCCATGATTTTTCCAGCCTTCTAGTAAATTCACTTGTTCTTTCTTTAATTTCAGTCTTTTTTTTTGCCACCATAAACATAACATACACATATGTGATAACAGTGTACGACACTCATCTGCTTTTAACACAATCCTCCCAATTATCCCCCCTTTCATTCTTTCACTTCTTTCTGTTTCACTCGTTTCCTTCATTTTCGTGAGAGCGGTGAATTGCTAGCAACAGTAGTCGCTGAAGCGACGTGGTTGCTTTGGAAACCAGTCATAAAAATATCGCTCAACTCCTTACGTTTTTTTAGGATTTTGAAATACAGTAAGTTCATCATAACTTTTGTTTTACTGAACGAAAATTGAAGAAAAAAAAATTCACAATATAGCTGAAAAAGTAATCTATGAAATTTTGTCGAAAAAATGAGCGAGCGGTTAAGCTTTAAAGCAGTTCTGAATGACTAAAACTGCCGCTTAACCATATAATTCAAACACGGTATACATATATATATATATATATATATATATATATATATATATATATATATATGTGTGTGTGTGTGTGTGTGTGCGTATGTGCGTATGTGTGTGTATGTGTGTGCGTGTGTGTGTATGTGTGTGTGTGTTTCTCTTAGGTTTCAATGTATCCACACCAAGCATCATCTTTAAATCATTAAACTAAAGAAGAGACGGATGAAACATCATGGCATAAGATGAAATGTCACATGTTTATTGCAAACCAATCGGATATCGACTGCGCTAAAAAATAAATTTTAAAGCAAACCAATTCGATTAATACTAATAATACTTAATGTCATTTTTTTTATATGGATTCCGGTACTAATGCATTTTAAATCCCGTTTTTTGCGTGAGTATTACTCGGCAATGCACGGCGGACGACGCAAACCGCCCCAGAAAATACCGAGTGAGTTTATTCAAAAAGAAACCGAGTCGTTAAAAGAGACGTGATGGCGCAGACGATTCCGAATTGGAATAAAAAAAAAAAGGAAAGGAAGAGTGTCATTGCGTTTCAAAAAAAAAAAAAAAAAAAAAAAAAATTGACAAAATGAACAAGTGTTTATTCTTGTGACAAGGATAATGAACAATTCTAGGCTAGGAACTATCGTGAAGCCGACACAAACGGTCCTCGCGTCTGAGGAAATGTTTACATGAAATGAATAAAATAAAAAAATTGCCGCTAACAAAATAACAAAACTTTTCTTAAAAATAAAAATAAATAAATGAAAAAAAAAATACTCCAAGATGGTTAGAAATACAAAAAATACGCTTATTTTTTGAAAACATTTTTTACGGAAAATGTATAAATTCCCCAAATGTATACTTTGTTTCTTAAACTAAAAAAAAAAAAAACTTTACATACAAAAAGAAAACAAAAAACAATTAACAATGACAATAAAAATGAAGAAAACAGTAAAATTTATGAAGTTCTCATGGTAGGTTTCTTTTTATTTCTTTTTTTTATTTTGTTTTCGTTTTTGTGTTGACTTATGCTCGCTCGGTATAATTCGACGATTTTCGACGTCCACCGAGCGGTGCCGAGCGAGACCCACGGAAAAACGGGATTTAAAATGTAGTAGTACCTGGATTCCGTCCAAAGAAGCAAATAATGATGATGATGATGATGATGATGATGATGATGATGATGATGATGATGATAATAACACAAAAAATTCTAAAAATATTTAATTTCAATTTTATTTTCATAGAAACAATTCATTTTTCTTTTAGTGTCCAGAGTATTTCCTTTTTGGAGAGATTTCATAGTATAGCACAAATAACTGTCCTAATCATCATCATCTCGAATTAATCTACCAATTCTATTGTTGGCATTGTTTCTTCCGATATTTTTTTTAGTTAGAATTATTTCTAGATAGACATCGGGTACTTACTAGTGGGAACACGTGAAGATTATCAATTTCCTAAGTATAAAGTAATATTTTTTTAACGAAATGGATTTTAATTGTATGGCGCGCAGGTTGTCAGTCCGTGTCGTTAACCACTGAATCACTGTTACCTTCCATTATCACCATGAACCACTTCATATTAAAGAACTTATAAAGAAGCACAAGCGGATATGACATAATAGCAGCGGACGTTACGTCACACTAATCCATGAAAATGGATTCTCTGAAATTACTGGAATGATAAGAAAGAATTGCAGACACTTACAAAAAGACATCACACTAAGCAACAACAGAGAAATGCAGCTGGAGATAAAAAATAAAACAAAAACGTGCACTACTTGAAACGAAGAAGGGAAAACTGAAAACAACGAAAGGCATGAACTTGCCAAATCGGAACGTGGTAAAAACTCTTGATATACATGGAACTTGAAAATACCCAGGCATTCTAAAATCGGACCCCATGAATTCAATATAAATGAAACCCACTATCATAAAAATACAATGGAATGGCAAAAGAGCTCAAGGAGACAAATATTTATATATAGCAGAAACTTAATTAAAAAAAGACGTACTTAAGCATTATCTCTAGTGAGATACGCAGGATAATTCATAAACTGGAAAAGAGGATAACTTAGAGATGTGGATTAAATAACCAAGAAACTAATGAACATGTACAGTGCATTATAGCTAAGGGGACACTGGTCGATTACATGTAAAAAGGAAAACTGGAGAATAGAAATACTAAGACTTGAAAATTTAGTGAAAGACATGACTAGAAAAATAAGAAAAACTAGACAAAAGTGCTGTCTAGAAAAATAAACTAGAGACATTAATAGAAAGTGAAAATCACAAAATTCGGCATAATATTATTTCTATTATATACACGAAGGAACGCTTTCAAACAATGAGACCGGAAATGATAACAATGAACTACAACTCCACCGAAACAAGAACGAAATAAAATCTTCCAGAGAACTAAATGGAATATGTACCATGAAGACCATTACTGTGATACAAATAATTGTAAGATTACAAGGAACAGTTCTGGAAAAACCTGGCAAAAATATTTTGAGGTTTTGAAATCTAAAAATACTACCTAACGCATTCTGGTGGTGGCGGTGAAATCTAAAGTGCTTATTGGAAACTATTCTTGAGTGTCTACTTAATTGTTTTCCAATCACCATGCCACGGCACTTTAGTGTACCGCGGAATGATTACTGTTGCGCCGTGAAGATGCTATAGATTGAAGTTACAGGTTGTTGTAAGTGGAAAACAGCTTTCATATCGTTATAAATGAAGTACTTTGTATTATAAAATTCTAAATCACCCATTATTATGTATAGGATATTCATCTATATATATACATAAAAGGCGAAAGTGGCACCCGCGTTTTTGTATGCCCTGGAAAGGCTTTATTCCGGGGGGGGGCTCTCGAGAGGGTTACTATTTTTTAGAACTTTTTATATACTCCCTAGATCATAATATCTAAGATTTGCGAACGGACGTCGTATCTACATTTATTTACATCGACTTTTAAAAAATTCACGCTATTCCGTCCTTTTGCATGTTTGTTCGTGTTTTTCCTATAAATAAAGCGAAACTCATCGAAGCAAAGCCATCAGCGGCCTTTCGTGCCAGGGCGTCTTGAAAGCAATTAACTTTGATCAATGTTGGGAAAACCCTTCATATCAGACAATTGCTATTCATTTGAGAGTTCCCCCTTTGTCGGGGAAACAAATAAATGAAACGGTGGAAAACTAAACTGGCATTCAGCGAGCCTTCATTTCTGCACCTGCATAAACTCATTCACTTTGCAAGTCAACTTTCTGATTGACATCGCGAAATTGAAACGCTTTCACTTCCTATGGCTTCATAGTGTAGCGGTAAGATATTACGTTTTCTTTCACTTCCTTTTCCGCATTCCCCTCACGGGTTCGAGTCTCCCTTCCTACTAACACTTTTTTTCCAAACACCCGGGCAACGCCGGGTACACCCGCTAGTAATTAAATATAAAAAAAGTAATAAAATGTATAGTCAATCGTTTATTAATATTTTTGTTGATATTTTAAATTTTAATAAGAAAAGAAAACATTGGAAAACCTTGTTTAATATTCATTTATCTGTTCATAGGTATGCTGAGGATATTTACAGCGCTTAATAGAGAGCCGTCATATATATAAAAAAAAAGCTTTAGAGACCACATGTTTAACATTTCTCTAAGCACGGATTCGTCAGGATAACACGGAATGAAGATAAACACTGACTACATACCCAAATACGTATTCACAGCCCAGATAAGAAATCCTTGGTATAGATATTCTACACTTACTTATACGAGCAATGATGCACCTTCTCCAAGGTGCATCATTAACAACAGCACTAAGCTGGATAATTTACAAGATTGTGTGGATTTTTGTACAGGATCACGATAAGACTAACAGGCCAAAAAATAATGCACGTAACTGATCAATTGGAGAGAGGAAAAAGGTTTGAAAGGCAAAAATGAATTTAGTGGAGTACTCGAATATCTATGCATCGCATATAAAGACCAAGTGTTACTCCAGTAGAGACCTCCCACCCCCGCTCTCGATTTCTGATAAATTTCGGTAAAATGAAACAAAATGAGAGAAAGAGTTGAAATATTAAGAAAAATCCTAGACTAGAGAACCATAACCACGTAACTGAATGCCATTAATTAAGCACAGAGAAGTTGAAATAAATACACATAGCACAAAGTGTATGAAAAGAAATATATAGTAATAATATTTATAATATATAAACATATATATATATATATATATAGAGAGAGAGAGAGAGAGCGAGAGAGGGAGAGAGAGAGAGAGAGAGAAAGAGAATACATAACAAAAAGTTATATTCCAAAAATTCATGATGTTGACCATCTTATAATTTATTCCTTTAATTCAGTTGACTTACACAATTCTTGACAGTATCTGTTTCGTAGCGCAATTATTATGTCAATCAGTGAATCTATTATTCCCTTAACTCATCAAAAGAAATAGCAACAATCAATCCGTCAAAAAGAAACGAAGTGTGATTTGACATGATTAAACTCCGAAAATTAGAAGAGAAGCTTAGTTTAGTTTCGCACATTCAAACATGCATAATAGTTTATAATTTATTGATATTATTTTCAGAAGTATGTACACACAAATTAGAATTCATAAATTTACTAATTATTAAATAGAACTTTTTGGTAGAAGATTCACAAATTAATATAGATTGTTAGTACGAATAGTTGGGTGTAATAACTTTGTTTGATAAAATTCAAGATGGCGTAATGGAAAAATGGAAAAGGTATATGCAGCACTTATATATTATACGATACATATATTCATATATAATGATTAAATAGTAAGCTTGCACATCTAGAAAAAAAATAGGTTTAAAGCTCCTTGAATTAAAGCATACGTGGCGTAGTGGATAGCGTACTTGGAATAATTCAGTCATGAGGTTAAACTCTTCTGGAGGTTGAAAATATGAGACGAACCCCTGAATCTGGCAAAACTCCATGATCTGATAATCCATTTTCGACATTATTGTTCCCGCCATCATCGGTTTGTACGACAGAAAATTGTCGTGAAAAATCAAGGATGATTAAATGATCGAGGAAGTAAAGCATTTTGAAGGCATTTACGAAACGCTGGCATCTTGGCGTCGCTTCTTACCACTCATACTCCAAGGAAGACCACGTGTTCTTGTCAGCGAGCAATTACTGATGATGACCTGTGTGTAAACCAACAGTGTAACTAATAATATAAGAAAATTCGCCGTAAACATCCTCAAATCATATATGGGAGCTATAGAAAATTGCAGAGAACAGCCTTAAAGGGGGGAAAGACTGAAGAGTGACAGCACCATGCAGACCTCCACTACGGATCATGTTTTTCGTCACTCAGAGAAACCTGTCAGACGTTGTCAACTAGAACTCAATAAGTCGTATAATTGATGTTCTCTCGACTAACCAGGCCAGCGGTGGTAAGCGGCTGTTGCGATAATGCAAATTCATCTGCAAAGGTTATCGAAAGGGGTAGAGAGTTATGAAAATTTAGGGAGACTCCAGAGAACACCACGTTGTTCTCAAAGAGAACTCTTTGATGATGGCTTGTGTGACTACTCCTAGTGAGTAAATAATAATATATGATAAAACGCTATAATCGAACCTTTACATCTTTACAAAACAGAATTGATACCAAGGAAAGTACTTGCGATGGATATTACGAGGTAGAAAGAGTAAGGGGTGATAGCACTATTCAGTTATTAACTGGAAGACCACAAAGAGTACTAAGATCCATAGGTCGCCGACTACCACTCAAATCTCAGAGAATTCTGGCTAAATAGTAAACAGCTGTTTCGGGAACGCAGTATTTAAGACGAGTATTGAAACAGTGGAGAGTGCTAGATGTATCTCAAGAAGCTGTTAATCATTCACAGCCTATTTTATCATATGTCGTATATGTTTGACTACTACACTTGGTTTTTCTGTCCTTGGTTCGTGAAGGAGCATTTCTTTTAAACTGAGCTGAGTCTATAAATTTGTGTTCCAGTACAGAGTACCCCTTTTTGGAGGAGCTGATCTTTTCAATATAAAAAACCGACAGTATGTTTAAATCTGCCCTAGAAGTAAATAGAACCCAACAGGAAAGAATCATAATGGTCCGTCTTAAAATTCCTGCTGAGTAAATAATAATGTTTATGGTGTTAGTATGTGGTAGTTTCCGAGAACCCAAGAAACTTCCATCTGCTTGGAACTTTTTTTTGTTCATGATATAAAATCGCTCTCTAAATTAATAAAATATTCCAGCAGCTACAAAAACACTTAAACAAAAGCCGGTGTTAATCCAACTAATGACAAGCAATCTATATTTATAGACATATTTGCGGAGTTTGTTTGAAAGCAAATATTTTTTAAACATCTGACATGGATTTTCAGTCTGTCATTCAAAGGGCAATAGCCCATGAGAGACTACTTCTCCCCCCCCCCATACATGTGCAGTGGACATGCGTCCACATTTGGTTTATTCAAAAGTTCTATTTCGCAGAGTAAACTTTTATTGTTAGAAAAAAGGGGGGGGAGTGTTATTAACTTGAAAAGTGCGGCTGTTCAGTTTTCCCGATTGTTAGCAAATATTTTTTTGTGGGATGAAGTTATGTTTTTAATTAAACTATGATGAATAATAACATCCTGAAATAGGATGAAAATAAGAGAGAATCTTTGTTTCACGTGAATAAAAGAGAAAGAGAGATGAAAATTGAGGACTGGGTAATCGTGTGTGTTTGCGAATGGTGATAAGGGTTTGTGATGGAAGATTTTGATTTTCACTTGGGTTATTTGAATTTACTCAAGTTAGGGTCAAACGATAGGGAGCTAATACTATTCTTCTTTTCTTGTCTTTACTTGATTTCTTTTATTGTCCTTTTTGCTCTTCTTCTTCTTCTTCTTTTGTACCTTCTTCTGTACCTTCATTTCCTTCTTTTTTCTCGTATCTTCTATTTAAACAACTCAAAATGACAATGCTACTTATTCAATTTTCCATCTCTTCTTACTACTACTACTACTGCTGCTGCTGCTGCTACTACTACTACTACATATTTCGTCTTCTTCTTATTACTATTTTTCTTCTTATTATTCCTTTTCTTCTTCTTCTTATTATTATTTCTTCTTATTAATATATTTTCTTCTTCCTCTTCTTTTTCTTCTTTTTTCTTCTTCATCTTTATCTTATTATTATTTCTTCTTTTCCTTCTTCTTCTTCTTCTTGTCCTTCTTGTTCTTGTTCTTGTTATTATCATTATTATCATAATCATGATGATGATGGTGATCATTATCAACATTATTATTATCACTACTACTACTACTACTACTACTAGTAGTAGTAGTAGTAGTAGTAGTAGTATAAGCAAAAGAAGTTTACTATTCATTTTCTTTTGCCTCTTTTCAGTTGAAGCCGAATTCTGAAGTTCCCATTAGTCGCTATCCGATGAAAGTTCTTATTTGTGAATGCGTAATATCTTTGGGTAGTGGGGGAGAAGTAAAAAAAAAAAAAATAGAAGATAGAATATGAGGGTTGGGTGTTAGGGTTATTTTGAGTGTTGGCAGGTGTGTATGGGAGGGAGGTATGTTCTCTTTCTTTTAATCTTTATTATATTGTTGTTGTTTATTTGTTTTTTTTATCGTTTCTGCTTACTCACGCAGACTAAAATGGGCTGGGTGATAAAAAAGTTAACAAAATAAATATAGTCAAATAAAAAAAAAAGCTGTGAAAATTTATTTGATGAATCTGAAATGGGGTCCGCCTTTTCCTCCCCTTTCTCTATCTATGTCGCTTACAAAAGCCTGCACGCGCGCACATGTACGCACATGTACATAGTACGCACACACTCTTTCGTTTACAAAGAGAATTTTGAGATTGCGCAGTGAAAAGTATATTATAAGAAAAAAAAAGAAAAAAAGACACAGACGTAGTATATGACAAAAATAAAGTTAGCTTGAAAAATAGATTGCTTACGGAGAGAAAGAGCTAACCTGTCTGCATAGATGAAGCTATATCCGATTAAGAGAAAGGATTTATTAGAAAAGATGGGAATAATAATTAAAGTTACGTTACACTCATCCTCTTTTGATTACTTCCACTCCTGAATATTCCCATTTCAAACCATATATGTATATAAAATCAGTGTTGCCTTCCTTGCCTATACTCTTGCATAACGCTGATCTGTCTGCTCTTCTGATGACAAGCATTTATCTTTGAAATACCATCACCTAAACTGTTCCCCTCATTTCTCTTCCACTGATTTTGCCCTCATATATATATATATATATATATATATATATATATATATATATATATACACTCTTCAGAATAAAATTATCTAACAATCAACTGGTATGGAAACCTGGGATTATAAGTTTTACAAGATATTACTGGCAGTAATACTTAAACAAATTTTAATTGTGATTTTCCATGTGTCACTGACTTTAGCAAATAAGGTGTAAAACATTATAACTATTTGCTAATATTTTCTCCTCTGAAGAGATGGCAGACATAGAAATCCTATAGGATAAGCAGTTATGATATTTCAAATGTATTTCGTGTCTTACATAGAATAATAAAAATCTTTTGATATGAAATTTAAACATCCACGTCATAAATTTTTTAATTCATTGAATGACTAAAAAAATTTTTTGTATATATATATATATATATATATATATTTATATATATATATATATATATATATATATATATATATATATATATTATAGAGAAGATGTTTTTCCTCTGCGATGTAGCATAGTCTACGTTTTAATTGAACTTTATAAGTTTAGAACAACAATATAATGCGGATGTTTTTACTTAAATCAAACATTATATATATATATATATATATATATAATGTTTTTTACTTAAATCAAACATTGTTTAAAAAAAATATATATATAGTCATCCACATACAGTACTGTTTCGCTGTTTCACTATTATATATATATATATATATATATATATATATATATGTATATATATATATATATATATATATATATATATATATATATATATATATATTATATATATAAACCCGGAATACGGTGGCCCTAGGATACGTTTTTTCTGGTTACGATGTGGAATACGATGCTTTTCCGGCCCCTGATTACAGCATTTGCACACTTACAGTGCTATTTACAATGTTATTTGATTATATAAATATGTATTATATACTTTGCTGTATTTTGTTACTAATTTTAAATACCGTATCCCGGGGTTATATATATATATATATATATATATATATATATATATATATATATATATATATATATATATATATATTAAAACATGCCTGCACAAACGCTGCGATACTGATATGTCGATTTTTCGATCTGCAAGTATTACAACTAAGATCTTCTCAATGGAAATGTACGTTATATAGGTATGCCCCTAATTTATGACAACCCTAACCTAAAACGTACAAGTGAATACTTGTGAAATGAAATTAATTCATCGTAAGTTTTACTCTAATTTGAATAAGAACGCCATGGTTAAAATCGCATATAAACATTATTTATTTTACACTACATGAAACCTGCGCAATTTGATTTTAACATCGAAAAATAACACCAATTTTTAAATTGAGAAAAATATCAATGGCTGCAGTTTTTAGTAAATACAAGAAAAATCAGGTTTCATTAGACTTTTAAAAATGTGGGAGTAAAACTTAGTGCAAATATAAACTATATCTTGTTATAGTTTTGATTCAATTAATTGTCAAGTGTAATGTTATAGTAACAGTCTTACATTAGGATGTAAATATTGTGAAAAAGACATGTATGAATGTGTATGTCCAGAAACAAAATGCCCTGTTGGGCAGAAAACACCTAAAACAATTATCTTCCGGTGTCTATGGACCTCTTGATTGACAACATTTCTCTTGTTGATAACAATTTATTAATTTTCAATATGGTAATTTGTAGCCCGAAAAAAAAGTAATATTTAAATTATTTTTATTAAATTCCTCTTTATTCAATAAAATATTTATTTTAATCCTAAAACTACGCATTGTTTAAATTTTAACTAAATCCTTAAATCAACTTTATCGAAAATTTATTTTCAATTCAAATCCTTTGTATGGAATTATAAACTAAAATATTTTTTTACTTAATATTGACAGATTGTAAAATCAGCTATGCACAAAGAAATTTAATTAACACTGAACTTATAATTGTTTAAGGTACTTGATTCATAAATTATATTTTTTGTGCTAACAATGAATAAAAAAGTAATATACGTTACGCGACGTTTTTTATTAGTGAGATACGAAGATGAACAAATTGGTCTTCCATACAAAACAATATTCACATTCGATATATAAATATATTTTTTATTTGCTCATTGCCGAAAAACGGAATCGGTTTATTAATTTTTTTTTTTTAATTATTAACACTAAGACTGCCAGTTTATTAATAGTAAGTTTTAAGCGGCAATTTTTCACAGATTATTTCTTACAAAAATAAATAAAAATAATTAAAGAAAATAAGAAATTATTTCAGACGTCTTTAGTAATTTCAAAGGCGAAAATTTTAAAACATAAATAATATACAAGAAAAACAAAATTCCTGAAACTTAAATAATTTTAATATACTTTTCAACTTCTTTTTTCTGAGAATTCGAGAAAAATCGTATGAATCGGCCTTTCATCATTCCACTATATATAATATGCAAAACAACTAAGACGGACATCCTATTCAAAAAACTACTTCTGATAAGATAGCGTTGGAGAGGGGCAAAATATGATAAATACCTTCTATATTATTATATTCCAGTTCATAAATGCTATAATACTAGCGAGGGGCGCTCGGCATTGCCTGGGCGTAAAACACGGTTAAATATTATATTTTAATTTGTTCAGATTTCGTATATATTATTAAGAGTTGTGATTTCAAAAGAAAAAAAAAAGTATTCGGGTGACATCAACTAGAACCGAAACTGAAGCATTCAAGCCTGGTGATGTCATCACTTTACCAACGTGACACGCATATGGACTGATTAAAAATTAAAAATTAAAAAGAAACTAAGACAAATGTACAAAAGGTATAAATAATTTTTCAAATTTGACTCATTTAACCCGCTAAACACGCTTAAAAGAACGGTATGTAAAACATCCAATCATTTGAGGCCCCTAACACCGCTCTGCGACTTTTAGTTTCGAAGGAGATAGAGTATGAAAATAAGGAGAAAGACAGACACACATATAGCCTTATATATACATATATATATATATATATATATATATATATATATATATATATATATATAAATTTCAGAATGTGAGAGAAGATACAATTATTTCCACAGTCACAGAACATCACAGCTCAGAAGAAACATGACAGAAACAAACCGGGAGCCCAAGACACGAGTTTCGCCCTCATTTAGGCTCATTAGTTGGAAATATCCAAACCCGGGATCCAAACTCGAGCATCTTATATGCGAGGCGAGCACTCTACCAACTGAGCAAATGCACCAGCCACACACACACACACACACACACACACACACACACACACACACACACACACACGCACACACACACACACACACGCACACACACACACACACGCACACACACACACACACACACACACACACACACACACACACACACACACACACAAAGGAATCTATTAACTATATTGATTTCTCGTAAGGTAAGCTTGCCGTGATGGCATCCTTAGCGAGATATCAGAGCTGGGGTTATAGCTGGTCGTGATGACCACAACCCTTGTTCGAGACGATGGAGGTTCATTCCACTGTCCGATTTCGCCGCGCTTTGCTTGATCTGTGTTAGTTAATAGCCTTTCTTGTGTGTATGGCGCGCTAGCTCAGTGTGTAAATTGGTCACCTCGTATGCAAGAGACTCGAGTTTGGAATCCCGAGTTCAGATTAGCCTAATTCGTAAGCCCAAATGATGGCGAAACTCGAATCTTGTACTTTCGGTTCGTTAGCTGTCATAGCGTTTGTGAACTGCGATGTTGTTTGACTGAAGAAATAAGTATATATATATATATATATATATATATATATATATATATATCTTAGTTCATCATTTTTAAACATAAGTCTGAAAAAAGGTAAGGAAATTGATCAATTATTTGATTTTCGAGAACAATTTTTAAACCGTTTAAAAGTTTAGTTGTTAGAGTTAAATTCTGAGAATCAAAATATAAACACATATATTCGAGTTAAGAATTTATTGCTTGACAAAAGAAATATATAGAGAGGAGTTATGTTAATTTTCTTAATCCATGAATTTTCAGGAAATTAACATAACTCCCCTCTATATATTCCTTGTGTCAAACAATAAATTCTTAACTCGAATATATGTGCTTATATCTTGATTTTTAGAATTTAACTTTAACCACTAAATTTATATATTGCTCTATTTTTAAATATTGATCTTTACCTTTTGGCTAGGATCACCCTGAAAGTATTACCTCAATGTAATATCTAACAGGATATTTCTATTAACCTTTAATCTGTGACTTATCTCGCTTATATATATATATATATATATATATATATATATATATATATATATATATATATATATATAAAGCTGAATGTGTGTGTGTCTGGTCACGAAGAGGCTCCTATATGGTTGACTGTTTTAAAAAAACTGATTATATATAATGATAGAAGATGTATCGAGACACAGGAATGAGTATATTTGATCTGGCAGAACAGTGGTTCATTAAAATTTTGGGGTCTGCGTTCGCGCCTGGTCCACAAAGTATGGAAATGAAAAATTTAAAAATAAAAAAAAACAACGTTTACAACTGTTTTTGATATAGATGTACATAAACATACTTTGGTAAGTATGTTTTAACTTAAATAGGGATGGTATAATAAGATTGTGGGGTCTGCGTTCGCGCATGGCCTCCATAAAATGGAAACAAGCACAAACTTTCATAAAGACTTTTCCTACCTATCTGCGTAAGTATACTTTGATAATTATGTTTCAGTTTGAAGAAATATGGTATAATAAATTTATGGGGTGTTCGTTCGCGCCTGACCTCCATAGATTGGAAATATGTCACAAAGTTTAACAAGGTTTTTTAATATAGATCCACAGAATATTGTGATACGTGTTTCAGTTTGAACAGGTATGGTATAATAAATTCTGGGGTTTATCTATTTTATTTTTACTTTCATCATATTTTGCTTTGGTTTTGATACCCCCAAATTCGAAGCTATCTCTTTACAACCTTCCTTTTCATAACCTATCATACTTTCATAAATCAGAGTCCATTTTCTGTAAGCCGTTTTTGAACCCAGTCAACGACGTGTACGTTTGCTAGTATAAGTAGAGTGAAAAGCACATCTTATTTTTCTTTTATTAATATTATTGGAATCTTTTTTTTTCCTTGTACACATGTTTGTGAATTATTCCATGGATTTCTGCCTTTGGATTATTGTGGACCATCTTCTTCCATTTACGGGATTTCCTTGGATTTTACTTGTACCAATGAAAATTCTTTTAACTTTCTTGAAGTTTTAAATTTGGATTTTACCGTCACTGGATTTTTTATCTTCCACCAGACTATCCATTCGTGTGTAATCACATTTTTCTTTACCATATTCCCTCTGCTTAACTTTTTTTGTTTTCAAGTAAGATCTTTGACTTACTTGTTGTTTCATCAAATACTTCTGCATGCAAAATCCGATCCCTCATTTTGCTAATTCCTACCCTCTGATGAGAAGGAGAGTATTTCTTCGAAACTCCGCGGATTAAGGACTATCCATTTATCTAGTGTTTCCTTTTCAGATTAAATATGTTTTTAACTCTTTTTCAAAGTATTTTTTAACATGTTTTATTAACTGTTTGCTCATATATATATATATATATATATATATATATATATATATATATATATATAGTAATGTGATTGATAATTTAAAATCAAATTATAATTAAATTAAAAATCCGTTTCATAAGAAGGAACAATAACAAAATCAATAATTTGTACGATCGTTTCGGCAAACAATGTTTTTATTGTGGTAGACATCAAGTTACGGACAATAATTTTTACATATAGTGTTTTTAACAAACAAAGTTTCCTCATCAGCAAAATATTGGGAAGGGTTTTTATTATATGTAAAAGACACCATAAATAAACCTAGCATAAAAAGTAAGGCAGATGTAGCTGGAAAAAATAAAAATAAAGGTATGGATTTAACTTGATAAGAAAATTAATATGAGTTAAAGATAGAAATAAAATAGAGTAAAATTATAAATCTAAATTTGGTTTAAGTACAATATTATAATAGTATTTTTCGATAAAACTCAGACACACACACACATATATATACATATATATACACACATACACCCACATATATATATACATATACACATATACACATATACATAAATACACACATATATACATATAAAAGTACGCACACATATGCATATACATAGATATACATATATATACATAAAAATATACATACAAATATTTACCTTTTAATTTTTCGCCTTTTGAAATCAGGAACTATGGTCAAATTACTCATATAGATGCTTGATATAGCTTTTCAGCTTATGAAATGATAAATTTTCAAAAGGAATATCTATTCCAATGCCTCAAAAAGTTCCGACTTTTTCGATTCCCAATTCCAATTAATTGTTCCAACACTAATAGATCTACCCATTCCATATTGTTTATTCTGATTTACCATAAACAAAGCATATTGCTGCTTATACTCAAAAGGCTACTGCCTATACTAGCACAATGTAAGGAATTGAGCAGCGAAATGGCTCTTCGTATTACACTTAAATTTCTGTATGTTAGTGTAGTCTTGGAATCAAAAAGCAGGGAGAGAATTCTAAAGTCTCGTAGATCGGGGGGCACTAGTAGAATGGAAAGCTTTCTGGTATTTATTGAAGGAAGTGATTTTGCTGCTCATCTGGCTTAATCGAAATTATTCCGGCCCTGAGGAAGTACAAATGTTACAAGTACGTCATCGCGCATTCCACTGAGTCATGTCTTCTGCTGACGTCACAGTAGTTGGTGATAAAAAGATAAACAAGACAATTCAAAGGAAACGAAGTATCGATATATTACAATGGGCATTTCTGTCTAAAAATATTTACTATTTGATCTACTTAGTATATTGTTTTTAAGAAACTAAAACCGATTTCTTTAAGTTTTGGGGTAATTAGGTTCATTAGTTTTAAATAAAAGCTAAACAAAGCAAATAATTCCTTTGGAGAAGAAATGTTTTTGATTGGACATCTCTCAACAGTCAGGCGTCCATCAGCCAACTTGCCTGAAGGAATGGAAGAAAATGAGCCACATGAGCTTGCAATCCGCACCAAATACTCATAGCTATAAACATATCGCCAATATTTTAGAATGAATATGTTAAAATTTATTCTGTTGTTATCAGGCAAATAAAATCGTTTTTTTCCTAAGTATTAGTGCAAAAAGGGTACTTTATTACTTCCCGAGTCGTTATAGATAGGGGTTACGCGTTCTTTTTTATATAAATATGTTGGAATAGATATTTAGTTTTTCGTTTTAAAGAGAAACATCGATTTGTCTATAATTAAAGTGAGAAAAGTGTTAAAAGTTTAAATATAGGACGAGGACTCTTTCACACAAAGTATGAAAGCGCAAATATTATTTTTCTTGTAATTAAGATGGTCAATAATTGATAAGGGGGGAAAATATAAACCTAGCAAATCGAAAAGATGCAACCTATGTATATTATAATCTAACCATATACTAATATCAAAATAAAAATTATTAAACAAAAGACTAGATGTAATCCACGAGTGTTTGCACAGAAACAGATATTTAATTTCACGCACTACAGCAGATTAAGAAAAAAATGCAAGAGAGGTAATCCTAGATATAAAAAATGATATCACGAGAGTGACCTCCCCAGCATCGGGTAATATAATACGTATTCAAACACCAAGCAAAGAAAAAAAAACAATATTAAAATAAACACGCATAAATATAGGAATAAAATTATATAAAATTATATGATAATTGGGGAAAACAAATAGGAAAAAAAGAGAAAATAAAAATAAATAAATAAATAAAAAATAAAAGTGCAAACGGAAATCTATTTTTACATAAAACCAAAAGATGGAGAAAGTGAGGAAGCATGGATGTGGAAATCCTTTTACCCGAATATGATGTCCACCGTGTTAAAAATATACCTTTTGTTGTAAAAATCTAATGGATAAACATCCGAAGAAGTTGGTGGGGACTGGATATTTTTATGGAAACATAAATCGTAAAATTGCAACCTCATCAATGGAACAGCTGTAATGGAAAAAATCCAGGAAATAAACGAAGGTTATAAAAATAAAAACGTGAGTATTTGAATTCTCAACAATATTTTGCACTATATATGCTCTGTCCCTATCAAATAGACACATTGAGCTTAACTCAAAATTAACGGTGAATGGTTTTAATATAACAATCTAGACCCGTTAAACGAAAACGGTATACATTGAAAGTAACAACATTTCAAAAACAAACTTTAAAAAAAGTATATATATATATATATATATATATATATATATATATATATATATATATATATATATATATATATATATATATATAGGTTTGTTCCTTGCTAATGGAATCAGTGATAGCTTCGTGCCCGGGTTTGAATCTCCCGACCAGTAGTAATCGTATCGCCCCGTACTGATGAATCCTGAAAGGATGGAATACTAGTGTCGGTATGTATTAAAAAATTGTGATTGTTTTATATATATATATATATATATATATATATATATATATATATATATATATATATATATATATATATGTGTGTGTTAGCAGGAACTCGGTATTACCCGGTCATAAAATACTCGTACATATTATATTTTAATAAATTCAGATTTCTTATTTATTACAAAGAAAAATACTGTAAGTATTAAACGTAAGATTAAATACTTTTTATAAAAATTCAAGTTAAAAAAAGAAAAGAAATAGACACATGTGCATGTCAGTAATATGTTTTTCTAAACAGTTCATTTCTTGTAAGTAAAAAATTACTCGAGCTGAGATCGAAACCATAGACGATAGACTAGCTTGCCACGGCCTTTAAAATGATGCGGTTTCTGACCACGTTGAGACTGTTGACAAAACAGATAAAAAGTTTAATAACCAACATGTACTAATTTTTTTTTAATTTTGACCCTTTGACGGCCCTTTTTTCTACATAAATAATGTTTAAAAATATTCCAAATTTAAATTTTTTTTTCTTTCTTTGAAGATTGTAACGCTGGGTATGGGACAGCCAAACCAGCTGCCAACATTGCCATGCTTTTTATTGAAACCAACCGAGAGGTCTTTTTAGTATCCTCGTTGTTCCCTTAAGTGCAAGTATATGAATCTCTTTTGTACTTGCTTCACGAGGAATATTAGTTACGTAGGACTTCAGGTTGGTCTTCATATTGGTACATATAATAACTGGTTTGATTGATATCTCTTTAAGATTCCATTTTCTTTTCATATCATACATGAGAACTTGATATTTGGTCTGTTTCTCTCTTTCAGCTCTGTTCAGACCTCCATCATTAAGAACACTCACTTCAACTAAGGTTGCAACCTTCTTTGAGTTATTCCATATATGTCAGGTTTCACAGCAGCATTTTCAATGTAGGTGGCTGTAGGAATTACATGGTCATAATGTCTAGAATATGAGCCATTTTCAACTGTTGTTTCAGATTGTATTTCCGAGGATTTGCTGCTACATTGGATGTTTAATTTTTTACAGATGGTCCAGTTGATGTACTTACATACTCCATCATATCTCGTTGTGTAGTAGCCATTCCCTAAAAGAACCTTTCAACTTGATACTAGATGACTCACACTTTCAAATTCCGTGTGGCAGAATCTACATTTGTTGTCATTAGTGAGACCTGCTATCTTCTTGAATGCATTGGTCATCAATCCCTGGTCTTGAGCAGGCATTATAATCCTTTCTTGATCGTGGCGGAGGGATCCCTTTTTGAGCCAGTCCAAGGAACCTTTTTGTCTATGTATTCCTAGGAGAGTTCCCCCGGAAAATACGTTGCACGCTGATGTTGGGCCCACTCTTTAAGGTTCCTCTTTTGGAAGGTCTCGGTATATTTCTGCCGACTCTTTTTTGCTATTTCTGTGGCATGCTTGTTTAATGTCTCCACCTCAGCTGTGAGATAGCACTGACCAAAATGCTTGGCCAGCTGGGTTACTGATGTCGTTCTGCTGGCTCTTGTCTCTTGGTAGTCATATACCATTGAGAGGGTGTGGTTGTGGGAGCTTCTCAGATACTGGCCTATACTCACTATTCTTACCCAATGTTGGTAGTTGATCTCTGATAACCCTAGTCCTCCTGCTTTCCTGGGTAAATACAGCCTTTGTAAACACTGCTTTCTATATATTATTTTATGAAGTGTTAGTTGCTTCCGTGTATTTACATCTAACCGGTTGATGTATTTTTGTTGGCTAGTCAATGATATCAAACCTATATGTTATTACTGGCATGGCAAGCTGGTTGATGACAGTTATTTTATTTTTATTTTTAAGATGTGTTTTGCAAATCTTCCTTACACGGTGTATATACGCTTTGTCTATCTTCTCCCTCATCTTGGCATGTTGTATGTTGTCACTTTCTTCAATGCCAAGGTATTTATAAGGCTCGTTCTCTTCTAGATCTTTGATGTCAATGTGTTCATTAAGCTGCATATTTTCTGTATGGATCTTCTTCCCAGCTCTGTGTATACACTTGACACATTTATCCAAGCCAAACTTCATTCCGATGTCATTGGAGAAGGTTTGTACTACCTGCAGAAGCTGGTGCAGATCCGTGTCATAGCTGGCATAAGGTTTAAGGTCTCTTGATTTTTACTTCAGGGATGATGGTCCTTCACACATTGTGACTTAAGGATATTGTGGTTTTCCACATTTGAAGATGAGCCGCCAATTTTTGTCTAATTACTGAGTAGATATTGTATAACTCAAGGCATCAAAGTAACCATGAGTGTGGCACGCTGTCAAATGCCCTCTGGTAATCGATCCATGCCATGCTTAGTTTTTTTGCCTGTTCCTGAAGTATTTTGTTTATTTTGCTTAGTTTTTTTCCTGCAGAGGTTCAGTTGTTTTTGCAGCTTGGTCTTCCAGTAAGGTGTTTGTCTGGAGACCCTGGGCCCTATTCGATGATTGTGGTTAAATGTTCGGGGATTAATTTTTCGGTCGATGTAGAGCCCAGCTGCATATGTGATATGGTTGAGTTCTGTGAACGTTACTGTTGTTGGTATTTGCATCTTGAGAGCGATGTTCACTTTGGCTATAACAGTCTTTGCTCTTCCAGCAGCTTGGATCCAGCAGCTTGGATCCAGTAGCTTGGATCTTGGACAAACGTGGTCTGTCCTCCATTTTCACATACTTCTCCTCGACAATATATATATTTGGTAATTTATCAAATATATATGGCGATTAAGCTACACTGAATATTCCGCGTTTCATCCCATCTAGGATTCTTCAGGCTTATTAGTGTTTCCTTTCCAGATTAATGTGTGTTTAACTCTTTTTCAAAATGTTTTTTAACAGGTTTTATTAACTGTTTGCTCTTATATATATATATATATATATATATATATATATATATATAAAGCTGAATGTGTGTGTCTGGTCACGAAAAGGCTCCTATATGGTTGACTATTTAAAAAAAAATGATTACATATAATGATAGAAGATGTATCGAGACACAGGAATGGGTATGTTTGATCTGGCAGAACGGTGGTTCATTAAAATTGTGGGGTCTGTGTTCGCGCCTGGTCCACAAAGTATGGAAATGAAAAATTTAAAAATAAAAAAAAACGTTCACAAGTGTTTTGATATAGATATACATAAGAATACTTTGATAAGTATGTTGTAACTTAAATAGGGATAGTATAATAAGATTGTGGAGTCTGTGTTCGTGCCTGGCCTTCATAGAATGGAAATAGGCACAAACTTTAATAAAGACTTTTCATATCTATCTGCGTAAGTATACTTTGATAATTATGTTTCAGTTTGAAGAAATATGGTATAATAAAATTATGGGGAGTTCGTTCGCGCCTGACCTCCATAGAATGGAAATATGTCACGAAGTTTAACAAGGTTTTTTTTATATAGATCCACAGAATATTGTGATAAGTGTTTCAGTTTGAACAGGTATGGTATAATAAATTCTGGGGTTTATCTATTTTATTTTTACTTTCATCATATTTTGCTTTGGTTTTGATACCCCCAAATTCGAAGCTATCTCTTTACAACCCTTCCTTTTCATAACCTATCATACTTTCATAAATCAGAGTCCATTTTCTGTAGGCTGTTTTTGAACCCAGTCAACGACGGGTACTTTTGCTAGTATATATATATATATATATATATATATATATATATATATATATATATATATATATATATATATATATATATATGACGGACGTTCCAAAATAATGCCTCCGATTTTCTTGTTCCACCCTATTGAATTATTATGATGACGAAAGTTATGCATTCTTTCTCTTGCAAATATTAACTGAGTTAGACTATAAGAAAGCAACACCTGTCATGGATCTGCGTCAGAAGCAAAGACGATGAAGTTGTATCTGCACAGTTATGAGATGGGTTCGTCGATTTTAGACGTGTAGTAGAGACGTGCCTGACAAAGTGCCCCCTCTCTCTCTCTTTTCTCTCTCTCTGTATATATATATATATATATATATATATATATATATATATATATATATACATATATATATAAATATCATCTGTACTTAATTTATATTTCTAATAGTCTATTCTGGACGAAAGTATCGAAAGGAAACGATATAAAATATTTTTAAATAAATCAAACAAAACTAACACCCCAAAAAGACAGC
>NC_136524.1:56405524-56410524 GCF_053919585.1 Euprymna scolopes
GTCAAGTATCCTTGTTCAATTATGAAACAGAAACATTCATTTTAAACGCGCCCGTGTTATATCAAAGAACTTCGCCATGTGTGGTAATAAAACTCCTCAAATGCACCTGTGATGTTAAGCTGTGTAATGTTAACTTTGATCAATATCGCCTGTTCCTTCTTTCATCTGATTTTCTCTATTATCAACACTTATGGAAGATATTCCAAAACTTATCTAAGAACACTGCCAGAAACATAGAGTACTTTCGTGTGCAATTTCATAAAAATCGGCGAAACTGTTTCCGAGTCTATAAAGGAACGAACTTATGCAGCTACACAGATAAACAGACGAAGAGAAAAACGAATACACAAATTTCCGTTTTATATAATGGTAGAGCTATATAACTGTCTATATCAATATATGCATTTGTCCCCAATGTATAGACACAGACATATGTGTGTATATACATAAGTTTGTATATCTAGATATATATCTATATCTGCCTATCTATATATATATCTATCGATATATATGTATATATATATTATATATATGTCTATATATATACGTGTGTGTATATATTTATAGATACATACATATCTTTATTATGTATCACTCTAACCCACTATATTGTAAATATACATACATATATATATTTATATATATATATGTGTGTAGCTTTTTATATATTTTCGTAATCGATATATATACATATACACATATATATATACATATATATATGTATATATATATATATATACATGTCACGGTATAAAGAAGCTTTTCTTCTTAATTTTCCTCTTAACTTTTCCTTGTTAGTCTAATAATATAATAAACTTATATTATATATAACTTTTTTACAGCTTTTATTTACTATCACACACACACACACACACACACACACGCACACATATATGTGTAAGTATATATAGATACACCAAGTAAAAGGTTTTCAAGAAGGAAGACTCATGAATTAAAACGAGGTTTTTAGAGTACGCAATAAAAAAGAAAAATATAATAATATAATTAAATAAAATAACATAATATATATAATATATATATACATATATATAAAATATATTTATAATATGTATATATATGTGTACGTATATCATATATATATAAATGTATATATATATATATGTGTACGTATATCATATATATATATAAATGTATATATATATATATATAAATATATATATTCCTGAAATATAACGATACACACTTGAAGTGGGCAGATGAATAAATACGAATCCACGCTTTCTTTATTCTTTGGTATATAAAAAACATGACAAGTTAATGAAAAAGGACTAATGAATTCAGTGATGGTCTCATATGGATATACATCCATGTAGTCTTAAATATTTTGCATTTGCGTCGATAAATGAGAAAAAAAAATCAACAAAAAGAAAATAAAAAAGTGTGTGTATAAGGGATAATGGCCACAAAAAGGAAAATGAGTATATGTGTGGGGGAGTGCAGTTAATGTGTACGTGTGTGTCCGTGTATGTATATGTTTGTTCGGCAGTTGTGGATGCACTTGATGCCCTCAATCTTCAAGTAATGTGTAGAGAGATTGAAAGAGTAGAGGTGGAAGAATCATTTCAGGTTAGTCCCCCTCCCCAAATCTAAAGTTTGGGCGAGTCGAAAGCGCCACGATATCCTGAGTTTTGCCTACGCTGATAGATCGATTGACCCTCCTGTTGTCCGTTTAATTTTCTTCTCTCTCTCTCCCGCGCTATATATATATATATATATATATATATATATATATATATATATATATATATGTATATGTATATGTATATATATATGTATATATATATACACATTTGTGAGTGTGCCTATGTGTGTGTACCTTTGGACATAGCTTATTTATTCAATACCGTAGGAAACCACCCACGTTTGCAATGGCTAGATTTCACAAAATCATTACTAATATAAAGCAAATACAATCGTCTCAGGTGTTTGGCTCATATCAGTATCAAAAGAACAATATATATATAAATATATATATATATATATATATATATATATATATACATACATACATACATATTGTTCTTCTGAAATTTATATATATATATATATATATATATATATATATATATATATATATATCCCGGAGAATAATCATGCATCAAAATAATACTAGTGTTATATATAAACATTTGATAAAAGAACATATCTATCCCCCTCCACTCTTAGAAAGGTCTTCGTTGACGACATAAAAATTATACAACATGAGAATAATATTAAAAAATAAAAAAAATCTTGAAACGTCATATATTAGAACCCTTCAACTCACTATATATGATATCGCATTCGAGAAAATCAGTACCATTCTAAAATGTCTGTCGTTGTTCGTATTGGACGGACTTTGTTAACAGCGTCCACGAACTTGCTGATTTTAATACTCGAATTTTAATCGACCTTTTTTTAATCGACTTTTCACCGACTCTATATATTTTAACTTATCGCCATTTACTGTATATTTTAGTTTCTAATTTTAATTCTCATTTTCGCTCCTTCGCACTTTTATTTCAACACCTAATGATGATTCGTGGACGAATCTAAAGCGCTTGTGACAGCAACAATTATGGAACTTTTGTTAATATTTTTGATTTTGATACAAAAAAGATTATACGGAAACTCGAAAAATTAAAAAAAAAGAATCACAAAGCAAAGTGTCTCCGTTGCATTTAATATTTGCTTTACTATATATATATATATATATATATATATATATATATATATATATATATATATATATATATATATATATATATATATATATATATAAATCAAACGTCTGGTTTGTTCCAAATCTATAAACTAGAAATTTGCACGCCCGTTTTCCGTGAAATTTTATGAGAATGACTGTTTATCACCTAACTGTGTTTTTAAATGTTAAAAATTAAAAAAATATTACCAAATTAAAAACAGAATTATTATTAGACATCGTTTCTTTTCGGTCGAACATTTTGAAATTACGAAAAATAACGATTCTGACTGTGTATAAAACAACGATTCTGACTGTGTATAAAACAAACTTTTTTTAACAATCGTTAAAAGAGTAACACAGAAATTGTTAAATTTAAGAAATAAAGCATAAGTAAAAACATATTTGTACTTATTCATTTAATGAATCAGACGTAACTCAGCTTGCGATTCGGACTACTCCGGAACATGACATCCGCAGAAGAAAGATGAAACAAACAATTCGATCGGTGGATGCGTGTTGTTTCCGGGCATAACAACATAACGAAGAAAAAACCCCACTCGCTGGGGATCGGCAATATATATATATATATATATATATATATATATATATATGTGTGTATATAAATATGTATATATATATATATATCCACAAAACTTCGAAAGCCGTTCTTAACACGAGGAGGTGGGGTGTATTCCTAAAGCCGGTTTTAACATGAGGAGGTTGAGGTGTTTATAATACACTAGGGCAAGTCGTAAAATTAACGAAGTTGCTATTATTTATTGCAAAAAATGCTAAAACTTTATTTTTGTGACAAAAAAACATGTCATTTTCTACAAACATTTATTAAGAAATACAAATGACCGGTAGGTTTTTTGGTGTTTTTTATTTAAAATTTTACTTTACGTTTTCTTTCACATAGCGTTATTCGGCTGTTGACGTCATCCGCTGGTGAAAGCCGAACGCTGAGAAAATAATTACACAACACTTAAAGTTTAATTCATTCTATCAGTCTTTGGAAAATAAATATTTGAAATAAAGTGGCGCTTGTGCACTTAGGTTACCGGGCTATTTTTTAAAACTAGTATTTACACGTTAAATTCAGGTTTTAAAATATCTTTTTGTTTATTAAATTGTTAGGTGAAAGTACAGATAATCCAGTCGATTTCTAATTTGTGGAAAATCTAGCTCCCCCCCCAAAAAAAACAACGGTACTCCTGATAGTAACAAAAATAAAAATTATCTCAATCTCGAAGGATTTATCTTCTGATCGAGCAAAAAGCGGTGAAGTGTACTTCACCCTGTGTTTCTCTCCCCTCTGAGAATAACTCTATCCATCCATCTCTCCCCCTCTCTTTCTCTCTCTCTCAATCTATCTTTCTATATCACCATCTCCATTTCTCTTTGAAACCATTTTTCTCTTTAATACCCTCTATCTCTCTCCCCTTCTCTCCGGTCCTCTGACTCGCTCCCTCTCTGTTTCTAACTCTCCCTCTATATCCTTCTCTTTCTGTATTTCCCTCTCACTTTCTCTTTTCTTTCTATATATCTTCCTGTCTATCCGTCCATCTCTAATACCTCATCCCATTATAGTCTCATCAATTAATTACAGTGAATAAGGCATTGTCAAAACATGGATAAATTCTATTTTAGTCACCTAATTTACTTATTGTGAGAATAGAAGTTATTTGGAAATTACTGCTACCTTGAACAACACCAGGAGTAACTGGTAAAACCTTTCTAATTAACTTGATTTTGGCAGCCATTCGGTGACAAAATGACATAGCCCTTGCTGCATGTGAAATACCTGCGACATTGCTATCAAGTAGAAGAACTACTTATTCTATTTTGAAACTACTATTAAACATTCAATTTTTCTAAAATCTCATGTTCAACATCTCCCAAACATCCAGTATGGGGGAAAATATTGCAGAAATGCTAACTTATTGTTTGGGATGAATGCACAATGGTACGCAAATAATCACTTGAGGCTCTTGGTCGATCTTTGCAAGATTTGCATGGCAATGGCAGACCATTTGGGAATGCAGTAATATTGCTTGCAAGAGATTTAAGACAAATGCTATCTGTAATTCTTTAATCAACACCGGCAGATGAAATAAATGCTTCCCTCAAATACTCTACTTTTTGGTGTCATGTGCAGACATTAAACTTAACTTAAAATATGTATGTCCAGTTGCAGACTGCTCGATCCGCACAGAAATTTTTGCATCACTTGTGGGAAATTTGGCACGTAAAAGTTCTGGCTGATCCCAGTTAAGGGCGACATTCTTTGACTTTT
>NC_136524.1:56415524-56418024 GCF_053919585.1 Euprymna scolopes
AGTATACAAATTTCATTCTTCCAAAGAAACCTGAAGATATTTCTCTTAAAGGAACGATAGATATATTAACGGCAATTTTCGGAGAGCGGGACAGCTTATTTTATACACGTCATAATTGTCTAAATATTGTGAAACAAGACGAGGAGGATTTTATTGCTTATGCAGGAAAAGTAAATGCCCAATGTAAAGTATTCAGGATAAAAGACCTCAAAGAAGATATGTTTAAATGTTTAGTATTTGTTCAGAGTTTTCCAGCCGCTAAAGATAAAGAGATTTGTCCAAGGATATTATTAATCATGAATCTAGACACTGAGATAACTTTACAAAAATTACGGAAGAGTGTCAAAAACTGTTGAATTCCAAACAGGACGATACAAATATCGAAGAAAAAATATATTGCCAAAGTGCAAAGGGTTAAACAACTTGTCCACTATAAAAAAAATACTGTAGAACATGTGGAGAAAAATCACTTCACAAATGAATGTTACTTACAAAAAGAAAATGCTATGGGTGCGGGCATAAAGGTCACAAATCAACGATATAAAAAAAGACCGTAAGCCTAAAAGAATAAATACCATCGGATGTAAAAATTAGTCCGTGAATTGCAAGAAAAGAAAATATTATGATATCAAAATTAATGGCTGGAAAGTGAACTGCGTTCTGGATCTCAAACGAAAGATATATCACAGGAGATGAGGTACATTGTTTTATATAATGTAATAACTTTATCACCTGGTTTCATATTAAAAACGGCGTTAGTTTTCAAGAGAAATGGAGTAAAATTACAGATTAGTCGGTAAATGCCTAACGATAAAATTCTGATTTTCATAAACAAGTGTTTATAAGTTAATTTGCAAAGGCATTTCATACATTAAAAGTTGGTTTATAGCCGGAAGAAACGCGAGGAATGCAATTCAGCATCGGTTCAATTGAGTGAAGAGGCGAAATTTACTCTGGTGTCTGCCATAAAGATGTCCAAGCCAATTTTCAACCGTGAACACAAGTGGATACCGTGAAGTTTATTAGCAGAATAACGTAGGAACTAGACCGTAAGAGCACCTGTAGACATAACTACTAAACAATAAAGGTAATTCAAGCAAATGTATCAAACTTTCTTATATCAATTATCCGTCTTATTCGCTCTTAAGCACTCTACCTAAATCCTAATTGAGAATCATTTTCGCTCACCAATGCCATCCAATTAGGAGCAACGTATATATATGTATTAATATATATATATATAATATATTAATATATATATATATATATATATTTGTAGTCATCGACATACAGTCCTGTTTCGTTGTATCACAACTCATCAGTGCCGCTAGACTAGCATCTCTCCTAAGTCAAGGATTGAACTTAGAACCGTCGTGTTGACAGTCAGCAGTCCCCCCCCTTGACCACACTAGGGACGCCCGCAAATAACTCGTCGGAATGTCTATTTAAATAGACATCCGCCACCACTCTTACGTATATATATATATATATATATATATATATATATATATATATATATATATATATATATATATATATGTACTCGGGTTTTTTATATTCAAAAGTAATGGACTAATGAATTCAACGAGGTTGTTAGATAGTGTTCAATAAAAAGAGCTGATAATACTTGTTTATTGTTATATAAACATGCTCACATCCCGCTGCTACAAATAGCCATTGTATCAATAAAACAACAGATATCATCAGGCAGCGACTTGACTATTCAAAAGTTCAATGAATAATGGATTTTTATTTTAGGTAGGAACTCTTTAAAAGTTGGAGTTAAAAACTTAAAACACAGAATTTAATTATAAAATGTAAAGAGGGAGGGGCAATTTAAATAAAGTTAAAAGATTACAATGGAGAGAGAGTGATTGAGAAGAGAAAAAAAGGAATAGAGAAAGAAATAGAGAAAGAAAATATATATATATATATATATAATATGGATAAGAAAAGAACAAAGATATAAATGGTTATTATAAAGAGAATAAGGACTAGAAGGGAAAGGAAAACATGATGAGATCTAGTTAAAGAGAGAAAGAGAGAAAGTAAGAATTTGACAGTATATAGAAAAAGAAAAAGATCTGCGTGTCAACCAATTTATGAACAATTATACAATTCAGTAATGAAACATGTTATTACAAATACAAACAGAAGATACAATCCAAGCGTCAGAAATGAACATGTCAAAAAAGACAGCGAATGTATCCAGCCAACATATTTATCATCTCACATACGTCCACGAGTAATATCAACGCAGTTCAAACATACGTCTACAATTCATTAAGCCCTTTATGCTAAATGATATAAGTTTAAAGTTTTCGCGTTTTTATTAGATAAATATATAAATAAAAGAAAAAAATAATGATAAAACAATATTAAAATTATTATTAATAATAATAATAGTAATAATAAACATAATAGTAATGATAATAATAATAATAATAATAATAATAGTAATAATAATAATAAAAACAGAATAAAATTAATATTTATTATC
>NC_136524.1:56423024-56463024 GCF_053919585.1 Euprymna scolopes
ATCAAGACCTAAACAATGATCTAAAAATAACATGATCCTTGAAAAAATAAACATTATACCAGTTGTGACGGGAGCAACTGGCCTAATAAAAAAGAAGCTTAAAAAATAGAAGCAATCCCTGGAAAACCAAGCTGTAAGAAAATACAGATAGCAACCATAAAGGGAACAGTGTCTATTCTTAAAAGAGCTCTCGGATATAAATTTAAACTGTAATAGAATCAAGTGTTAGCACCTGGATCTCTTCAAACTAACAAAAGTAAAATAAAAAAATAAGAGAGAAATAGCGAACAACTGTGTTCACAGGATAAAATTTACTGAAAATGATAGAGATACATAATAATTTTAAAACTAACAATAACAATAGAAAATAAACAACAAAAATTTATAAATAAATATGCATATACATAAACTATCACACATATATATGTATATATATATATATATATATATATATATATATATATATATAAACTGACATATTAAAAAAATAACCTAGATTTAAAACAGGTCAAGACACTAGATATCTACGCTAAATAGCACACACAGACACACACACACACACACACACACAAAGGAACGGGTCAACCGGAGGTCAACTGGGGGTTTTGTACTGTAAGTGCCAGCTCATTGGCTGATTAGGAAGGGTGTGGTGGATACTAGAAAGCTGATTGGCTAACAAAAACTCAATAGAAGGTGCGTATATAAAAACGCGAGCCAACCACAAAATTCTCGCATAAGCCTGATGAATCCTAGAGTGGATGAAACGCGGAATATTCAGTGTAGCTTAATCGCCATATATATTTCATAACTTACTAACTAGCTTTACCTACGTATTGAGCACTGTTGAAGTAAATACTTAAAGTTCATGCATAGATTTATGCTTTCGTATATTAATTTACGTGTGTAAATGAAGTAGTTATATATATATATATATATATATATATATATATATATATATACGTTTTATTTTTACTACTGTATCTTTTTGTAAAGTTACATTATTGTTTCAGCTACTCGGGCGTTTTTTTGGCCGTCTGTAGCTTCCTAAGACATTTACTGTAAAAGTCTGAGGAAGCTACAGACGGCAAAAAAAACGGCCGAGTAGCTGAAACAATAATGTAACTTAACAGAAAGATACAGTAATAAAAATAAAATGCATATTTGCTCTACAACAGTATAGAGCACTTTCTTCAGTTTTTATTAATTACCATTTCCACTATATATATATATATATATATATATATATATATATATATATATATATATATATATATATACCGTACTTTGTGATAATTGCAACAATTCTGCGGGTAATTGCGCCAACTAAGAAAAAGTACTCTTTACATGTGTGGTTGTCAAAATAACACTTTTAGCTAGTTGGCGCAATTACCTCAAAGTACGGTATATATATATGGTGCAAAAATAATGTCATCTTTTTACGTTCAACTATTTATAAAAACGACATTTTTTTGCACCAACACACCCATATATATATATATATATATATATATATATATATATATATATATATATATATATATATATATATATATATATATATAACGCATGTTTTCCATCATTCACAATTAGGAAGATCGAAGGATCGGGCGAAAATTATGTGCTTTTGAAGGAAACATTTTTTTTTGTATTCCTACACGTCAACATACAAGAAATGAATACAGAAAAGATATAAACATTTATATATTTTTGTATTAATGTTTTAATCATATATATATATATATATTTATATTTATATAATTATCAATTTAGTATATGTACTGGCAAACTGACCGGCGTTGGCCGGTCGTAAAATATTATATTTTAATTAATGTTGATTTCTCAATTATTATTATAGAGTTAATTCTTTATTTAATAATATCTGATATATAGTAAATGATTCTGAAGTTTTATGTATATAGATATGACTTGGATACTATCATCTAGAATCATTTAGGACTTAGTCATTATTTATCTAGCCAACAAAGTTACTCTCTGAATTACTCATAGATGGATATGTAGCGCTAAAATTCAAGCGACTTTGATCTGTGAATTTTTAATTTTGCATGCATGATATTTTATTTAGCATACCTTGCCAACGTCAACTATTTTGTTTTCTAATTTTAAAACCAGCTGCAACTGTTGTCGTGTGAAACTCTAATCGAACGTCTGCCACGGGTACAAATACCCTATACATCAAATTTTAACTCTGTAGACCAAATATTTGGAGAGGACTTGGGTAGAGAACTATCGCACACATCGACAAGGTAACACACACGCACACGTACACACACACACACACACATATATATATATACATATACATATATACATATACATACACACATTTGCGTGTGCTAGACCGTTTTCATCTTAAATTCTACACAACTATGCAGAATGTAGAAACTATGCATAAATAGAATTCAGTGTAATGATAATAAGAAACTATAAAAAGTGGATAAGTAATTATTTTGCGGTTGTTTTTCAAAGGAATATGCAAATTGAATATCCTTCATGTAGTCGCTCGCATATCCTTGACTAAGTATGTTAAAAAAATGAAAGTTAATTGTATTATTTTTTAAATGGAAAAAGTAAGCTTTTAATATGAATATCGGAACCAGAAAAAAAGACAACTCATTTTTATAGCAGTATGTATGTATATGTGAAGAGGGGATTTGCTGCTCGTCAAGGAAACATCTTCAGTGCCATTTCGCCAGAGCACATACTGTAAGAGCATTTGTAGAAGGCTGCAATATTGCCGTGATGGGACAGTGAGAGCAGAACAGTCTTTTTGCTTAAATATTATTACGTGTAATGACTTCTTATTGTACCAATTTTTCATATTACGTATTAAAGCAGTATCATTTATGTTGTACTAATCGGGCTACCTGGCGTTGCTCAGGATGGTATAAAATAATAAGATTGTTCGGATATTTAGTCATTTTTGTTATGACTATCTATTACATTGTATCCCGAGTAAAGCCGAGTAGATTTTATTGTTTAAAATAACATAACAAAACTGAATGACGTAATTTTCAAGTCGTAGAACAAACTTGAATATATATTAATTCATGGAGCTTTCGTATTTATTATTACAGAGACAATTCTCTCTTGAATATTATATTGTACCTGACATATAGCATATACGGCATAATCGCGTTGACACACCGGTTCTCGTCAGATCACCGAAGTTAAGCAACGTTGAACCTGGTTAGTACCAGATGGGTGACTATTTGGGAATTCTAGGCCTTGTATGTGCTCTCTGCTTATCTCGGCATTTGTTTTCAGTCGCCTTGTACATACACTTCACTGGCCACTGGTATTTAACAATGTCGTCTAAGGAAAGGTGTGGTTGGCGATTGCGCACCTCTTGCTACAAAAAAAAATTTCGCCCGCAGGCACCCCTTCGTGGGTATCCTTCGTCTGTCAAAGACTGAAGGAGCCTGTTAATATGTAGTACCGATTTGAAAAATGTGTAAAAACCACTTGTGTGAAATCAGCTTAAATCGAAACCAAATTATTTAACACTCAATCACTGTCGAAAGTGTTTTTTCTTCTTTACTGGCTTACGCGCGTTTCGCGGCAGTTAATTAAAATAAAATGTCTTTAGTCTACCTGGCTGCTCGTCAGAGCCGATGTAAATATTAGTAAAAATGACACAGTGCTCCAAAGTAAAATAAAGTAAATAAAAGTAGTCCAGAAAGATGAGCAAAAAAACGGCACTTCAAAAACATAAAAATACATAACTGTATATGCGCATATATATATATATATATATATATATATATATATATATATATATATATTCGCATGTGTGTATGTGTAAGCGGTGAATATATGTATATTCATAAAATAAAACAATAATTGCAGATATGCGCATACTTTGAAATGGGTACCAATAGATACAAGGTTTATTTTCTGTGTGCAGATACACATTGACACAAACGCACACTCACGTACATAAATAAGCACACACACACACACACACACACAGAAATACATGTGTAAATTTTCGTCTTCGAATGAGAGAGAAAGAAGCATCAACAAACAAAAAAAAACAGTAAGCAAACAAACACAAATGAAAATAAGACAGGAAATTAGAAACGATTGATTAAACAGAGCAAAGGGTGAAACCGTCTGTGTGTTAAGCGTTGCTCGAGTGGACACTTTAGGTTCATCGGGCCATTTTTTCTTCGCAAGATGACCCCTGTCCGAACACAATGGACGGGTGAATCCTTGTTACTGATGTGGCCTGATCCTTCTTTTGTTGTTTGATAAAATTCGCACATTTTCTTATCTTTTACTTTTTTTGGTGTTGACCGAAAGAGAAAGATAGAAAGAAAGAGAGAGTGAGGCAGAGAGAGATGGAATTAGAAAGCAATAACAGAGAGAGAGAGAAAGAGAGAGAGAGAGAGAGAGAGTGGGGGGAATGGAATATAAAGAGAGAGAAAGACGGTTAGGTAAAAATGGAATGAAGAAAAGAAATGACATAAAGAAAGAAAAGCATAGCAAAGAGAAGGATAGAGAGAAGAGTAGAGGAAATAAGGTAATAATGGGTGCGTGTATGTATGTGAGAGAGATAGTTAGTAGAAAAAAGGGGGGGTAGGATGAGAGATAAGACGTTTCAACGTGGGCCAGAGAGATCATGAAATAAAGAGTGAACGGGGGAGAAAAAGAAAATCTAACGAAAAAGAGAAAGGAAAAAAAGAAGAAATACGAAACTGTAAAAAGGGGGAAAAGAAGGAGATAAAGAGAAATGATATTGGAAGCAAACAAGAGAGAGAGAGAGAGAGAGAGAGAGAGAGAGAGATGGGGGGAGGAGAGGGGGAGAGGGAGGGAGCGTCCATGAGATAAAGAGATTGAAGGGTAGAAAAAATGAAGAAAGAAGTGTAGCAGAAGAAAAGGCAAGGAGGAAAGTATAACAAAGAAAGGAAGTGTGAGAAATATATTAAGAGACAAAGAGAGAGAGAGAGAGAGAGAGAGAGAGAGAGAGAGAGAGCGCAAACTAAAGAAGAGCAAGGAAATAAGTGTAAAATAAACATTATATTCGAATAATAATATGAAAAAAAAAGCAAAAATAATATTAATAAAAGAATAAGAAAAAGAAGTAAATGAATAAAAAGAAGTAAGAGAAGAAAAGAGAAAATAAGAAACAATGATTGGGTATTTAAAAGCGGGCCTGGAAAATATCTTAAACATTATGAACGTTAATGGGAACGCTAAATGAACAAACCGATAACAAGATGGCGGCAATGAAACAATCGATTGTTTATACTTCTTTCTGATTTTCGGTTTTCTTAAGATTTTTCCCTGTGTTTCTTTGTTCGCTTTACTCTTATTTATTTACCTATTATTTCTACTCAACTAATCCTCACATAGGTCTTGTTCAGATATTACTCACTGACAACAAATGGTGGTGATCCCTGGAGTCTGTGTGACAAACAGTTTATCCAGATTTTCAGAAGATTTAAGCTCTTTCAATAACCTTTACTAATGAATTTGCGTTATCGCAACAACCGATTGCCATTGACTTCTCGCTAGCAACGACAATTGGTCTCCATTAGAATTTGGGTGGCAAGCACTCTCTCTCTCTCTCTCTCTCTCTTAGGTCCCGCTCACCTTTGCACTCATCCGGTAGAAGTCTGGTCAGTGCTTTCTCCACTCGGTCTTTCCAACCTCTTTAACCCTTCTTGCCTATTTGGTATGGTGCCAGTTTATACCGAAACTACGATTATTATTATTATTATTATTATTATTATTATTATTATTATTATTATTATTATTATTATTATTATTATTATTTTGTTGTTTAATTTGATTTTTAAGAATTTCTTCTTTTTTATAACTGGATTCGAACTTGAAATACCCAGCTTATCAGACCGTGTCTTAAATCTCTTGGCTGTCCACTGCATGCACATATATATATATATATATATATATATATATATATATATATATATATATATATATATATATATATACTAGCTGTACCCGGCCACGCGTTGCTGTGGTTCAGTTTGTTAAAATCGAACACATTGCTCAAGAAAAATTGCATTTAGTTCGTTTATTTACTTTTATTATGTTTTGCAATTTTTTAAATCAATAAAAGTTGTTATTCCCCCCCCAAAAAAAAAGATTAATTTTTATCATAAATTGTTAGGTGAAAGTTGTTTTTACAGGAAAACTTGCACTTTTTTTAAAAAAGAAATTTCTCAGTAAACGTTTCTCTTTGAAAATGGATTTTTTTATTATAAAAAGAACAGATGAATTCTTTACATGAACACTGTAAATAGTTATGTGAAAGTAGAGAAAAATTTGATTCTTTTTTTCAAGAGAATGTACAAATTATTTTTTTAACAGATGTTCAGAAAATAAACAGAAAAATACTTCCATCATTAAATATGCAAAAAAAAAAAAATAAAATGTTGATTTAGTGTTTCAACATTATGCTTATAAATTACGATAAAACTTGCTGAGTCTGCGCTGTTTTACGGTTGTTGTAAAAATGGAACGGAAACTTAAATTTCGCTTCGTTGAATCTTTCTTAATTTTTTAATTGTGCCCCCCTCAAACGAATATAATCAAAACAGTAACATTCATCAATTGTACTTTATGTATATAAAACAAAAAATATTTATTTAAAAAAAAAAAAGTTAATAACGAAAGGGAAATAATTCCAATTTTTAACGAAAAATCAGTTTGGTATATCTTTTTGTTATTTTTTACATAAGTCCAGCTTACCATTCACATTGGAAATGTCGACATTTATAGGTTGTAGGGTACGTTTACGATGAATAAACACCCCAAGCTAGTAGATGTATCAGAATTTTTGACACCCTTATCACGAAACTGCGAATAAAATATGAAAATCTCGTAATTTCTCTTTTAAAAGTGGCTTGTTTAGTTTCTTTATGGATTATACTTCCAAAATAAACTATTAAAGTTGTTTTAAAAGTAATAGAAATATTTTTTTTTATATTTTAAAAAACTAATGAATTTTTCGAACTCAATATTTTTCAATTTTTAAAATTAAAGAATCTATCAAAATTTTTCTATTGATTCTATTTTTACGATATTTTCAGGGTCAATGTGAAATTTTATGCTCTTTCCAATAAACCGAATATAATATTTTAGACAAACGTTTTTTTTAATTCACGCCCCCATTTTCAAGTGTCTATTAAAAAGTAAATAATTAATTTACTCACCAAAGTTTTATATATCACAAATTGAAGTGAAAAGGTCAATAAGTAATATATTCAAATTTAAAACAAGAAAGTAGTGTTTTTAGAAATTTACCTGTAAAGTTCGAAGTTTAAAACCTGTTTTTTTTTAAACAACGTTGCTTGTTTTTTTTTTGTTTTTTTTTATGAAACCTTGGTCCTTGCTCTTTTAATTGAAAAAAAATTAGGGCTTGAATTACATTTTTCGAGGAGTTATAAGCTTGGAAAGACAGGAGGTCGAATAATTCACGCCTCCCATTTTGAAATGTCTATTTAAAAGTAAATAATTTACTCACCAAAGTATTATATATCACAAATTGAAGAAAAAAGGTCAATAAATAATATATTCAAATTTAAAACAAAAAAGTAGTGTTTTTTTTAGAAATTTACCTGTAAAGTCCGAAGTTTAAAACCTTTAAAAAAAACACGTTGTTTATTTGTTTTTGTTTTTGATTTTTAATAAAACCTTGGTCCTTGCTCCCTTAATTGAAAAAAAATTAGGGCTTGAGTTACATTTTTCGAGGAGTTATAAGCTTGGAAAGACGGGGTGAATTATTAACTATTTTTCACGAAATTTCTGACACACCTACCAATCTACCCATGTTAAGAACGGCTTTCGGAATAGACACCCCTAACCTTGCCAGCATATCCGAAAAGCTATAAAATTTGATGTGTTGAATGTTAACGATGAGTTGGACGTAATGTAAAAATGTACCGAATTTAAAAGGTAACGAAATTCAAATTTCCGTTCCATTTTTACAACAACCGTAAAGCAGAGCATTCTATGCAAATTTTACCTAACTTACTGTATTAATGCTATTTTTAAGCAAAAAAATATTTAGGTTTGGCTATAAATTCCTAAACTCATTTCATCCTAAATAATTTAGGTGACTGAAATAGGAATCTAATTGAATCTTTAATTTCCTGAATAGTATGCGAGAATTCATTTTTCTTCGAGTTATATCGAATTCATTAATACGGATTTAGGAGCTTTTTTCGTAATGTTACTGTAAAAATTATGTTTTATTGTTACAAATTCGATGCTTTATTTATATAAAAAAAGCAAAAATAAATTCTTGCGTTTTTTATTTACTACTGAAAACCATAACTTTAGTAAAGGTATTTTTTGTTTAAACAAAATAAAATATTTTCACTAAGAGTTAAGTAAAAGTAATTAGTTAATTATATTCTGCGATCATTATTTAATAAATACTGCAATTTTCATTAAAATTGGTTAATTTCCTGATTTTTGGTGAATTTTTAAGTAAAGGGAGGGGTCAAAATGTTTATACACTTTGAGCGTCGGCATTCATTTTGTCTGCACCTAAGATTTTTCGATGAATATTTAATAGGAAAGCGACCACGTGTGGTTAATTTATCAATAATCATGTGATTAAACCCATTGAACATTTACCGATATTGTAAACACATTCTGTTTACATTAAGCCTGTAGTTTGTTTTTAGTGATGCAGTGTTGGCAACTGAGATTTAAAAAAAAACCGCGAGATCAGGAGAAAGAAATGTCCAGAAAATCGCTAGATTTTTAACTTTTATCGTCTGAAATTTTCAAAAATCACTAACCCCCCCAAAAAAAACTCCCTATTTTCACTTCCTACCATAAAAAATTATAAATATAGTATATTCAATATATAAAATGTTCCGTGTTTTCTCACTAAATGTTTCTGGAATTATATTGAAGCAGTTATCTCCCGTATTTTATCAGCTAGTTTTACCTGTTTTTTCAGAGAGGGTATTTTTTTTTTTTGCAGGAAACACATCATAAACTCAAACTTTTTATAATAAAAGTTAAATTTAAATATACTGCAAATTAAACATCACAGTAATGGTGCAACATATTTTAAAATTAGAAAAATAAAAAACAAAAAACTTTGTTTTAGCATGTTAAAAGTATTTAGGTTGGTAGATAATTAAATTCTACTGTATTGATATAATTTTTTTGCTGTTGTTTCTTGCTTTTTACAATTTTCGACTAAATACTTCTCAATTTCATATTTTAAACTAAACTTCGAAGGTTGGAATGCCCAACCCCACCTAAAATGTACTTGAAAAATCGATTTTATAACGAGATTAAAGAATGGTTAGGCGAAAAAAAGGTGAAAAACAAAACAAATAATCAATAAATAATTGGTACCAAAGGCAATAAATGCTACTTTTTTTTTTACTTACATGAATGAATTTATTTTATGTTTTAAAGTATTTTCAAGCGCTTGCGGGTTTGTGGGTGCGAAATATCTCCAGATTTTCTAGAATTTCCCGCTAGATTGCAAACGAAATCTCCAGATCTAGCAGGAAAACCGCTAAATTAGAAACACTGGTCACGTGACAGGAAGTGGTAATAAATAATTGTCCCTAAATAAAAAAAATGGCTTATCGGTACAAAGAAACCCACCTATTTCTCATAGAAAAATTAAGTATAATGTTATAATTAAAAAGAAATATATAAAAACACATGGATATAGTGAACGTATTATACCAAAACGTGGAAGCCATCCGTTCAGTGTTTTTTTAGACTATTAATTGCGAACGAACCAAGAGTTACATATATATATATATATATATATATATATATATATATATATATATATATATATATATATATGTGTGATTATCAATCATATATATATATATGTATATATATATCAATCATGTATATATATCAATTATATATATATCAATCATATATATATCAATCATTTATATATATCAATATATATATATGTCAAATATATATATATCAATCATATATATATATATATCAATCATATATATATCATATATATATGTGTCAAATATATATATATCAATCATATATATATATATATATATATATATATACATATATATACACATATAATATTTCATGAATTTTAGAAAGGATTACATACAGAGAATAGTTTTGACTACAGATATTCAAATCAATGATTCAGCATCATTGACCACACACGCACACACACGAACACGTACACACACATATATATAATGTCAAAAAAATTCTATGTATGCAATCCTTTCTAAAATCTATAACTTCATAAAAAAGTATTTAATCTTTACTCAGTGGTGATACTTAGATATATACAGCTTGGGAATTTATATATAAATCCAGCTAATTCATGCCACGTTTTTAACAAAGCCAGTTTAAAAAAACCGGCATTAAGAAGACCACACTTATTTGATTTTACAAAAGCATTTTTTATTCTTAAATCTTTTCAATAAAAAAAATTTTCTTTGTCACAAACGCACGACATATTTTCCAACATTATCTCAAGTCATTATAAGAATATCATTGAGAATAGACAGATAGATGATAGAGAGATAGATAGATAGATAGATAGACAAATAGATAGATAGATATATATATGATAGATAGATAGATAGATAGATAGATAGATAGACAGATAACCAGACAGACAGACAGACAGGCGGTGAATATATTTACCTCATTGCTTATAATAGTTTCAAGAAATCAAGTACAACAGTTTTCTGGCGTACGATCGTTTAAAGGACTGTAAAGAATCATTTTCATTTTCTTACGTTTATTGATGATTGTAAATACATGTCTACTTCTAGCGTCTTTTACTAATAGTCACCAATAAAAGTTTAGCGAAAGCGTCAACAGATTTAACAAATATATATATATGTATATATATATATATATATATATATATATATATATATATATATATTAAGTAATGTGATTGGTAATTTAAAATTTAAAAATCAAATTATAATTAAATTAAAGATCCGTTTCATAAGAAGGAACAATAACAAACCTAGACCTAGCATTAAAAGTTAGGCAGATGAATCTGAAAAAAATTAGGTTTATTTATGGTGTCTTTTAAATTCAATAAAAACCCTTCAAAATTTACTGACGAGGAGACCTTGCTTATTAAAAAACTATATGTAATTATTGTACATAACTTGATGTATACCACAATACAAAGCATTGTTTTCCGAAACGATCGTACAGATAATTGATTTTGTTATTGTTCCTTCTTATGAAACGGATCTTTAATTTAATTATAATTTGATTTTTAAATTTTAAATTATCAATTACATTACTTAATATTGAATTAGCTCTAGGACATTTAACTATCGAGCTTATTATATATCTAAATTACAACGAGCACTTTCTATTTCCTGTATTTTAATTAAACTAGTAATTTCACTGTTACATTAAAATACACTCAGCTCTTTAGACTATTGTTCTAATCTCCTTTAAATTATATATATATATATATATATATATATATATATATATATATATATATTTATTGGTTAGGGAGTGGTTTATAGATTTTAGTTGTATTAGAAGTTTAAATCAATAAATATTAGGGTGGTGCAAAAATAATGTCGTTTTTTTGACAAGAAGTTGAACGTCCAAAACGACATTATTTTTTTTGCGAGAATTTGAACATTAAAAACGACATTACTTTTTTACGAGAAGTTGAACATCAAAAACGACATTATTTTTTTACGTGAAGTTAAAAGTCAAAAACGACATTATTTTTGCACCAACATTTTATTATTATTACCAACACTGTATGGTTTATTAAAACAAAATCAAATTAAAAATATATAATTACAGGAATCGTTGTTGGCATCAGAAAATAGGCACACATTTTTCCGATCCCGATACTCCAAAAAGTTCCGATTTTCCAATTCTCGATTTCGATTCCGATTCCGATTAATCGTCCAAACCCTACTTGAAAATGTCTGGCTTCCTGAAGATGTGGCTGAAACATGTTTTGCACGTGTGTGGCCAAATAGTTTGCTTTTTCTGAATAAAACATTTTATTAACCATTAAACAGCTTTATTTATTATGCGCACGATAAAAATATAAACATAATAAGAATTCGCTGAGCATGTAAGCATTAATTAACGCTGAGTGTTTAGCCAATGGGTATCGAGTATTTTTTTAATTATTGGGTATGACTAGATCGAGGATTGACCTCAGTCTTCGGTCCATTAGGTGTATTCTAACCGTAATGCCAAATAAAAATCCCTAAAATAATGACGAGTCATTCTGTATGCCGTAACCAAAGCAATATATGATCCACATGATAACATTGACACATCGGTTCTTGTTAGCTCACTAAATGTTAATCGGTGTTGAAGCTTGGCAGTAGCAAATGGATGGTCATTTGGTAATAGGACGAGTTGGCTGGGAAAACGGCAAACCCTACTTACTAGTAAATGCAGGCCTCAAGATACCTGTAGTAGTATTTCAGAATAACCAGCTAATCTATACATGTGTTGACGCAACGGAACAATCGTCCTCCTCGACTTAAAATCTGTTCTCAATTATGTGGCAAAACTTGCCAGGGAAAATATGTTTACTTATCATTTTTTTTTTTTAATTTAATTTATTAACTTTTGTGGATGACGAATGGAAGCTGTTGTTGTTGCGCAGTATCCCTTAAACTTTTGTATGCATTTTATTAAGAATTTTCTAGAAGGATATCGGGTACTTGCAGAAGGGACAACCTAAAAATTGATAACGTCCCTAAGTGAAAGTGTTTCTGTGAAACAACTTGGATTTGAACTTGGCACACCCAGGTTGTCAGTCCTGGTTGTTAACGCCTGAGCCACCGTAACCTGACGAATTGATTCGGAGTACATCATAACCCTTTTCTTTCATTGTCAAGAATCGTCGAAGACTCTAAAAGAGAAAAGCTATACTTTAAAAATAACTTCTGGAGAAAATTATACGAAGACAACTTTTACGTCAGTTAGTGTTTTATTGTGATCCAAACAAAGGTTTCTTTTCTGTCTTGAATACGAGTTTTGGCTCGAAAAAAAGTAATTTATCATTAAATGTTTTATTACTTCTCTAGACGACGCGTTACTAACTGGATCGGCGTTGGAAAATCGTACCTGTGTATGTATGTTGGTAATCTTAACCGATTGTGAAGCTAATTAAGTAGTTTAAAAACATATCTACAAAAAGAGAGGAAATGGTTACCGTTTGGTTTAAATCTAAGACAATTTGAGAAATACCTCACGATCATGCGTAAGTGAGGAGAATTGCGACAACAATGAATGCGATATATAAGCATCTTAAAAGATGCTGCTGAATAAAATTATTTAGGCCCCGGATATATATATATATATATATATATATATATATATAATACATGATTTTCAGTATGTGGAGAGCTATTCGATCGGCATAGGGATTATTATTATTATTATTATTATTATTATTATTATTATTATTATTATTATTATTATTATTATTATTATTATTTTATTATTATTATTATTATTTTATTCATTTATAATAATAATAATAATAATAAAATAATAATAATAATAATAATAATAATAAAATAATAAAAAAAAAATAATAATAATAATAAAATAATAATAATAATTTTAATATTATTACATTAACTTCAAATGATGTGATGTTTTACACCATTTTCCCCCTGAGAGCGGACTCTTACACCAAAGCTAGTGAGGATAGTCAAAGAGTCAATTAGATGCAAAGCACCTGGCGTAGGATGTTTGCTAAGATAAGCAGAACTGGCTTCTGGGGATACGGTGATTTTGTATCTGATTCCCAAGAAATTCATCTGCTTTATAAGGTCATTAAGAATTGAGCCAAGCACATCTATGAGTATTGGCATGATGAAAGCTTTCTTATTCAACAATCTAGTAATCCCCACCCTCAGTTTCTGATAGTTTCGTATTTTCTTATTCTTCTTGCCTGTTAAGTTGATATCCTTTGTGCATCAATAATTTGGCATTCATTGGTCTTTTTGTCCCAGTTGTTGTTGTTGTTGTTATTATTATTATTATTATTATTATTATTATTATTATTATTATTATTATTTACTCACTAAGAGTACTCACACAGGCTATCATCAGCGATTTCTCACTGATAATAGCTGATGGTGTTTTCAGGAGTCTGGCTGACAACAGGTTTTCTAGATTTCCAGAAATTCTCAGCTATTCCAATACACTTAGCAAATGACTTTAAAAAAAATAACAAAAAAAAGAAAAAAAAGAAGCTTATCATTGAATTCTAGCCTTATTGAAATTTGGGCGGTGATAGGACTCCATAAGGTTTCAGTTCCTTCGGACCCATCGAGTGGAGGTCTGATTTGTGCTTACTTTTCGATGTTCTTTCATCCTCCTGGTCTTTTGACGAATATTTGGGGTGTTATAAGCCGAGGCGGATGCCTTTTCTTTGCTTATAGTTTCTTTTTGCAAGTGAAGGGGCCAGTTTATAAGATTTCTTGTAGTTTTACTACCTTTGCGTTCACGTTGTGTTCCATCTCTTGGACTAATTCTATTAAAGATTTTATGTGTCTAGTCAGCGTTTGTCGCTCATGTTAATTAGTTTCTTCGGTTGAGGATCTTCCACAAGCTTTCATCTGATTTCACCATTACTCTCCACTATAAAGTGATTTCGTTTTCTCCTATTTTCTTTTTTTGCATTTATCGGAACTTTTGCTAGTGCTTCTACAGTTATTGATATTATTTGGGCTTTCTTTATGTCCCATATTCTTTTCAGTTCTTTTGTCTGATTCTTCGTCTTCGTCTCTTTTCTATTCTTCTTCTTCCTCTTTTTCTTCTTCTTCTTCTTCTTTTTCTTCTTCTTCTTCTTCTTCTTCTTCTTCTTCTTCTTCTTCTTCTTCTTCTTCTTATTATTATTATTATTATTATTAGTCAGAATGACAAGGTAGAGGTATGGTGGGACAAAAGTGTCATGACGACCAAGCAATTGGAACATAATCGTCCAGATTTGGTCATTGACAAAGTCTCCAAAAACCTGGCAGATTGTAGACTTTTCAGTACCCTGGGACAGGACTGTGAGAGAGAAGGAGAATGAGAAGTGGAGATAAGACGTATACACGGGGTTAAAACACAAATAATCCGAGTCGTAGTTGGTACACTAGGAGTAGTATCAAGTCATCTGGAAAGACAATCGAAAAACATCCTTACAAAAACCCTTGATCTTTGAAGCTTCTGGCTTGAAGCCGAGATTGAGGGAAAGCCTCTGGAAATGAATCCCATCCATTTCCAGAGAGACGTTGATAAACGAAATCAGAATAATAATAATAATAACAACAACAATAATAATAATAATAACGACAACAAAAACCCTTGATCTTTGAAGCTTCTGGCTTGAAGCCGAGATTGAGGGAAAGCCTCTGGAAATGAATCCCATCCATTTCCAGAGAGACGTTGATAAACGAAATCAGAATAATAATAATAATAACAACAACAATAATAATAATAATAACGACAACAATAATAATAATAATAATAATAATAATAATAATAATAATAATAATAATAATAATAATAATAATAATCCTTGAAATAGATAGATAGATAGATAGATAGATAGAGATAGATAGATAGATAGATAGATAGATCGTCCTCTGTGAAGGAATTTAATTTATTTTCAGAGACGTTATAAATCGAAATTATTATTATTATTATTATTATTATTATTATTATTATTATTATTATTATTATTGTTGTTGTTGTTGTTATTATTATTAAACTACACTTAAGTATTGAACAATCGGAATGTGTATATATGTGTATTTCTGAAGTGTTTACCTATTAGTAGTTTGTATGTGTGAGTTTCTGCAAGTACGTTTTATTCAGGTCACGACTGGCGGGTTTTGTATGTAGATTTTAAAAGGTATGTGTAAAGTGTGTATGTTTTAGTACATTTTATCAAATAATATGAACATATATACAATTATATGTAAAAACAATGGCGTTAAAATAGGCGTGCAGCCTATTTATCGTGTGCATACAGTGTGTGTGAGTCGGTGAATGTCTGTGTGTGAGAGAGTGTGATTATTGCGAACACAATGTGTAGAAAGATGGCTTGTTCACGAAAAGAATAAGCGTATAGGGGCGTGTACACCAAAAAAAAAAAAGAAAAAAAACGAGTCTATAGTGCCCCAGCTGAAATGCAGACGCACGCTCTTATGAGAGCATTGGATTGGTTGCCCTCCTTTTTTTTCCCCGCCCGTCCCTATAGCTGTGGATTATTTGGTTACTACGCACGAACGGGCAGAACAAAAAGGAAGGGATGAAAGGGACAGAGATAAAAGAATACAATAAAAACGTTTAAAAAATACACATTAAAATAAAGAACATATAAAACAACAAACGAAAGAAAATATAAGGGCTGGTATTAAAACGGTTGGAAAATGATGGGGGGGGGGATCGTATAGGTCGACAAAATTAATTGAAACATTCAGCCCGTGGAATCTAGAATAGTGTTTATTATTTTAAACCAAAAGAGAAGAATGGGACCAACATAAATATGAAAATGTTAATTAGTTAATACAAATCATGATACTTATTACGATGATTAAAATAAGTGTATAATAATAAACCTTATATCTAGAATTCATATTCTAATTTTCATAAAAATAAATTAAAACAATTTGGATTTTAGAAAATATCAGATATTAAATTATAATAGATAAGAAATCTAAAGAGGAAATTGAAAATTATGGAATCGTTAAAATAATGGATAAAATCCAATACAAATTTAAAGTGTTTGAAGTTTACGAAGAAGATGAATGTGTCTTTAAAAATGTACCCTATTAATCCCTTTATGACTAAAATGAAAAAAAAAATGATAGAGGTGCTTGATATGAACGAAGACTTAACACAATCTTTTATGTTTTTTGCATTCAACTGGCCGGGACCAACTAGTATATATATATTTATATATATATATATATATATATATATATATATATGTATATGTATATATATATATATATATGTATATATATGTATATGTATATATATATATATATATATATGTATATGTATATATATATATATATATATATATATATATATATATAAAGCTGAATATAATCTTAAAATGAAAATTTATCAGGATAATGTATAATAACATTTATAATAATAATAATATTATATATATATATTATATTTACATATTATTTATATGTTATATATTTATATATTATATGTATTATATTTTTTACATATTATTATTAATTGTAAGAATATAAAATTAATAATAATAATAATATTCATCATCATCATCATTACTATTATTATTATTATATTATTATTATTGTTGCTGTTGTTGTTGTTGTTTTAGATATAGAAATCAAAGAGAATGATGATCGAAAATAAAATTGAATAGATTACAATATTTATTCATCCATAAACCTTGCAGACAAGGAATTAATCAATAGTAGGTTCTCTACAGTGCAATAATACTACAATGCATTGTGAATTAAATCATTGGAGAAAGACACGTGAAGCTTCTTCCCCATGCACTGCAATGGATATCCAACTTGACAGGGTAATCAATCGATTTGATTGAATAATTGGAGATTAGGTCGATCTTGATGACAATTCAAATATTGGTGTGTGAAACAGTCGTTGATCATCATCTTATCCAGGCAACTTCGGATCTATTGCTATAATATATATATATATATATATATATATATATATATATATATATATATATATATATATATTACAAAGCATTTAACAATTATCAAGGTCCGGAGACCATTCAAGGATAAGGGTTAATGAGTGTACAGTAGTCAATTGGACAACATCGCAGTAATCGTTAGTAGTGGAAATTTGGTAAATTGGACCACCCAAAGGGACTGCTCATCAAAAATTTGTTTATGTTGGACTTTGAAACGACCATATTGTAGTCAGCTGGAAAACATGGAAAAGGAAGACAGTTCTAAAGGCGTGCAGTTTAAATATATATATATATATATATATATATATATATATATATATATATATGTTTGTGTGTGTGTGTGTGTGTAAAGAAAGAGAAAGAGAGACATTAAATAGAACATTAACTCTATAATAATATATACGAAATCTGAAAGAATTAAAATGTCATATTTAAGCGTACTTTACGACCGGGCTTTACCGGGTGTTCGTGCTAACTTAGATACATACTTTTTGCGGTTTTAACAAAAAAGCTACAATAATATTAGAGCTTCTCCATTTACAGTGAATATCTACAGAATGCCAACATCAATATATTACATATGAATGAGTCCTCTGCGGAATTTTCACAGGTCCCGCTAGTTAATATTATTAACTGAACAATAATAATGTCTATAATTAAAAAAAGTACGCATATATATATATATATATATATATATATATATATATATATATATATATATATACGTATATATATGTATATATACACACACACGCACAAACCCACACATATATATATATACTCTTTCTTTCTTTTTCAAATATGTTGCTACACAGTCATGAGCATGTTTCGGTCAGCTAGTTACCAGGAACTAGAGACCTCTTCAGGCGATACAGTTTATACGAAAGCAAAGTTTGCAATGAAAATATCAGGTCTACTTATGCATATATATATATATATATATATATATATATATATATATATATATGTGTGTGTGTGTGTGTGTGTGTGTGTGTGTGTGTGTGTGTATATATATAAACTTAACGTTACATAAATATATATGTATATATATATATATATATATATATATATATATAAATTGTGTATATTTAAGCAGACATATTTCATTTAAGTAAACATTGTTTAAAATAAAATGAATCGGCTTAATTATGACTTTTTACTATAGATCCAATTCAACGCAAAGCAATATAATGAAGCAAGAGATGTTTGTTATTTTTAGATATATATTCTTAATGAAAAAAACAAGTTAAACGTTCCTCAACGTTTTGCATTTATATCGATGTGTAAATTGTAAGAATAAAATACCAACGCGGTATTTACAAATATATTTTGAAAAAAATGTTTTTATTCTATTCCAGAACAAAAAAAGTTGTTGGAATGTAAAAATGTGTATAGTGTTATGGAGTGAGTGAGACGTTTTGATGTCGTATAGTCGTTTAGATATTTAAAACGAAATTATTTATGTTGCTTGTTTGTTTTCTTTAATAATTCTTGCTGTTATAATTCAAATCTGTAATTGAAATTGAATGAGTATGTCTTTGTTCTTTTATCTATTGACGGATTAGATATATTAATCATTATATATATATAATATTTACCTTGTACAAGTGAGTTAACCTATATCTAAATTTAATCATGTTCTTCTAATATCAGTTTACTTTTTAAAGGCGGCGCTTACAGAAACAACATTAACTGTATTTGAATGTACAATCAAAACATTTCCTCGGAATTTATTTGAAATTAATTTAATAGGAGATGTCCTTTTCTCTTCCCTGCAACCTCTATCTCACAGAGGAGATGTTGCGAGTTTGTCTCTGATGTATCGTTATTTTCATGGAAAGTGTTTTCATTTTCATGGAAAGCTTCAGTCTATGACCCCCCCTCGCCTAACTTTCACAAGAAACACTCGTCTAGCTGAAAACACTATCAATAATTCCCCCCACTCTTTATCTGTGTCTAAACCTAAACGTAGATTCCATAAACAAAGCTTCTTTCTTAGAACTGCACGCCTGTGGAATTGTCTTTCGTTTTCCTGCTTTCCGGTTGACTACAGTATGGTTGTCTTCAAGTCTAACGTAAATAAGTTCTTAATGAGCCGTTCCATATAAGTTAACAAATTTACCGACTTTTCATTACTAATGATTACTATATTGTCCAATTTCTACTGTACACTCTTTAATCCGTATCCTTGAGTGGCCTCTTGGCCTTGATAATGTGGTGATGCCTGTGTAAAAAAAAATTATTGTTTGAAGTGAAAAGAATTGTCATGCTGCAATGGATGAGAGAAAAATGCATTCATGAAATTGTTATTTTTATATCTCTTTTTTTTTGTTCATTGAGCATTTTCTCCGGTTGAGTTTCACCAACGTATATATGATGTCAGTTATGTCATGTGTCAGCATACATACCTGTATCGGATATGGGTTATTTTTGGGAATGTTGTGTTGTTTTTTTATGTTTGTTTTATAGTTTGTGATGTGGTTTGTATTATTGAAATTACTATTATTAGTGTATTATAGTTGTGAGTGGATAAAAGAAGATATTTGCTTATGCGAGAAGTGTCTGGTGTATATGATTGTTGCTTACTGATTCTGGAAAACAGTTGTGTGGAATTTTTCTTTTCATTTAATTAATATATGTGGAATATTGCAATGTTTTAAATTTTTCTCTGAGGTTTGTGAACTCTTCGTTCATAAAGTTTGGACTATATATTCTTCACACAGGAAGAAACTGAATTCCATGTCTGTTTTTTTTGTTTTTTTTTTAAATTTTTATTATGATGTGAGTAAAAATGTATTCAATCATTTTTGTGTGTAGTTTTGCGATAAACTTTGCAGGATAGTTTATTTTTGTATTTTATTGTAAGTTTTCTCTAGAAATGGTATTGAGCGATTGCTCTGTTTCATAGGTAATCCCCTACATCTAAGTGGCACTGTGCCTTGTTTGGTTTAAAAATGTAATAAAAACACATGGCCGTAGATAAATGTGCCTCTCTTTTTATCTATCTACACACAAACACATACGTATACACACAAACACACATATCATATATATATATATATATATATATATATATATATATATATATATATATTGTTATGTATGCATATGAATTAGTGTTTTTTTTATTAAATTTTCACCACAAACAGGCACAGTGCCACTGCGATGTAGGGTGCTGTTATCAGGGACATAAGTTGCAATGATACTATGTAGGGAGTTGAGCAGCAAGATGTCTGTTTACATTACACTTAAACTTCTGCATACAGTACATTTGGGAAAGCAGGAACCCGGAACAGAATTCCAGAGTTTAGGAGTTCTGGGAAAGAAACTATTAGAGCAGAAGGCTTTCTTACATATAGTGATCTCTAGTGCGTAGGGGTGGGACTTTGCTGCTTGTCGGGTTTTTTTTTCGGGGGTATTTACGTCGAGGGGATTGAAGGGCTTGTAGTTGGTCAGAGGATTCACCATTAAAAAAACTTGTAGAACAGGCAGGGGGATGCAACATTTCGTCGATAGGACAGTGGTTGAAGCTTGGATGACAGTTCAGGACCTATTAGGTTGGCGACTATCTGTGGAACTTTGTCCAGGAGGGAGAGAGTAGTATCAGATGCACCAGGCCAAATGTGACAACAATACTCCATACATAGGCGAATAGTGGTCTTGTAGAGGTACGTGATACTTTCAAACGTATGTAATTTTCTAGCATAGTAGACAGAGTCCACCTTCCTCACAGCAGCCTGGGCAATGCTCTCGATGTATCAGTTCCAACTCATGTTCCCTGTGAACGTTAAGCCGAAGAGTTTAAAAGAAGCACTTTCAGGTAATGTATCTTTAGTCTTAGATATTGGTTTAATTCATGAATTGAAGCAAACTACTAAAATTTACCAAAATTAAATGAAGTAAAATGTAAGCTGTTTAAATGAGTATGTTATTGGATTTATAACCAGAACGATTATATAGTCTGTCATTCCAACCAGTATTAATACATTATGTCCAATTATTTAGTTCCATTCATAGAATGCATACTAGTACCTTTCTCATGTTTTATTGATTTGCCCATATTATTATATACATAAAGAGACACATACGTATTACCAGACGTCCATATGTATGTAGGTACGGAGCACAAGTGACTATGAATATATGGTAATCAAACCATAAATATTTTATGACACATATTGTCATAAAGCATCTCTTTTTGAAATAAATACGCCTTGTCTTTGTTCGAGTATAGAATATAATTTGCATTGAATATGTGTTCCCACCAATGCATATTAAATATTTGTAAATGTTTGGACACCAGGCGGAGGTTTTTTTTTAAAGACAAACTCCAAAGGACATATTTCCATTTTCAACACACACACACACACACACACACACACACACGCACACACGCACACACACACATACACATACAAACATACACACACACATATGTATACAATCTTCATATATATATATATATATATATATATATGTATATATATATATGTGTGTGTGTATGTGTGCAGTCGCTTCATATATATTTTTATTCCTCTCATACACACACACACACATATATATATAAATATAAAAATATTATTATAAGAAAACTTGACTTGTTACTGAGCATTATCTTATAAGCATCGAAGTCACATACACACATACATATATATGTGTATATATATATATATATATGGGGGTGCACGTATATATATATATATATATATATATATATATATATATATATATATATATATAGTGGTGGGACGATTCCAATTTTTTTTCGATTCCGATACAATTACCGATTATGATACAATTACCGATTTCGATACAATTACCGATTCTGATTTTGATTTTTTTACAATCCCCTGACATGTAGATGTAGACTCGCTTTTTTAAATTATTCTTTTTTTTCAGATTACCGTAAAAAGAGACGTACTATATGCATATATTTTAAAAACCGTAAACCATACACTTTTGGAATGATCTCTAGATTGTAATTTCATTGCCAGGGTAGAATAAATAAGCATTTATCGTTTTATCTTTTGTACCAGCAATAAAAAAAATGAAGATTGAAACAAAACAAGACAAAAAAAAAATACAATGAAGGGAATCGTTTTTGGCATCGGGAAATAAGCACTATTCTTTTCGATTCCAATACCGTTGGAGGTACACTAAATTGGATATTTCTTTGAAAAACTAGCGTTCATTAATTAATTATTCTTTTTATGTTTTTTTAAAGATGATTGTTTTCATTTAACTTTTATGCTCCCTATTTATGCATAGTTTCTATATTGTGCATAATTACACATGTAATATTTAGGACGAAAACGTGTCTACAAAATGAATATATATGTATGTATGTATCTATCTATCTATCTGCCTCTCTCTTTCTCTCTCTCCTCTCTCTCTCTCTCTATATATATATATATATATATATATATATATATATATATATATATATATATATTCAAGCAGGTCTGATTGAACACGACAGAGTTATTGTTTTTTTCTGATTTTTCTAGATATCTTTTCCATTCGCATAGAAGTCTTTCTGCTGGCATGTTGCATAAAATGACGCCCAAAAGTTGCTGCTCCGCCATATTCTACTCAAGCGCATTCTATCGGTAACTAACTAAATAAATAAACTATAAAATAAGAAACTCGAAATTAAAAATAAAAACACACATTTATAACCAATAATAATTTTTAAAAAGACTATAAATACACCAAGCTTCAAAGGAAACGAAAATGATAACAACAACAATCGCTCCTGATGATAATCGGATGCACCGATAGAAAGCGCTTGAGTAGAAAATGTAGAGTTTTCGACTAAACCGAACGTTGTCTTATACTCCATCAGCCATATGATACTTTTAAAACACACCAAAATATAAACTGTAAGACATTATGTTTGGAATTTTCATTTTGTCATTTTGCAACGTGGAATACCATAAAAAACGTATATTTAGTTTGTGGTACAATTTTTGAAGCAGACAAAGTAAATAAAATACGCACCTCTCAAATAACAAATAGATTTTGAACAATTCTCAGGATTCATTTTTTTTATAGCAAATATATTAATTATAAAATCTGTACGATTATATATTCTATAACTTAGTGCCTTACTTGGCCTTTTGGTCAAGATCAAAGTGTAGTATCTGTTCTTCAGATGCTGCACTTCCATTTCTTGTTCTCTTTCAGTGGATGATAAGTCCTTCACGACTGAGACAATTTTTTTATTTTTGTACCTTTTCTCCGCGTTAAAAAACGACCCTGGTGTCTAACTCTGTCCCGTGGGGAGGCATAGTAAATAGGTATAACTTAGTGCCTTAATATTTCTTTTAAGTTAAAATATCTTATTTGAAAATGATGGCGGAATCTATTTTGCTCTAAGAGTATATGACTGAAATTGTATTTAGCCAGTTTAATCCCAATTGCTGATGATATTTACTTTAATCAATGTCCAGTTTAATAGCATTCAAAGATTGACTTTGTAATTTTGACCGGCATAAAGGTAGCATCGTCTTTGTTTTTTATCGGTTATAACTCACATATCTATCTATCTATCTATCTATCTATCTCTTTCTCGCGCTCGCTAAGATATTTCTGAGTTCTGTGCCTCTCTGTGATCATGTATGAACCGCGTTATGCTGAATTGAGTTCGAAATCTTTGTTTCATTTTTAAAAAAATAAAGTTTACTTCTGTTTTTAAACGGAAGTAAGCTTTATTCATGTTGGCTTTAGCAAATAACTAAAATACGACTAAAATATATTAAATAAATCAATTTTGAATAATATTCCTAAACACAAGAACTCAAACAATTCTCTTACTAACATCGAATGATAACATTAAGGTTGTTATAAAATATTTTTTCTTTGATGTGATATGCAAATTAGGCAGCTAATTTAGTGGAGATTTTCTTCGAATGAATAGTTTACCTAGAAATTATTGAGAAATAAAAGTGAATAGAATCGAATGAATGAATATTTTTAGTATAGTTATTAATTTGTGAAACTTTTGACCTTTTTATATTAATCAAATTGGGAACAAACAAACAGACAGAAATACGAATATATTATAATAGATATTGGGTACAATATAATAATAGTGAATAAGCTTTATAATGACACACTGCCAATAAAAAAATTAAGAGCCCTTGAAGATCTTTATAAATAAACTTTTTTTAAGGAAACATTTTAAAGCATCTTCCACTTAATGTTTCCAACACTACAACCTAAAAGGTTATGGAAAAGCTGCATTCCAAACAGTTAATTCAGAAATTTCCATTTTTATAAAATTAGGTATTTTATACTTGATAAATTTTTATAAGACTAAGCGTATAAATTACATGAAATTGTACGAAAATTACCCGGAAACATTCAACAGCCAATTTTAATGAGTTCTACCTCCACTGGTTTTGATGACTTCGAAAATTTTTTGGCCATGCTAGAATTAAGCGTCCTCATTAACATGCGGGGGATGTTACTCCAGCTTCTGAAAATGGCTTCAGCAAGAATTAAAACCAAAATATTAAGGATCTCTCTCTCTCTCTCTCTCTCTCTCTCTCTCTCTCTCTCTCTCTCTCTCTCTCTCTCTCTCTGTTGTAGCTATCGACTAATGGATGTTAAAGGTTAAAAATTAGGCTATGAATATATATTTGCTCATTAGCCGTAGGTTTAGCCACAGTATTCTTGTCAAGGTCAACTTGTTTCAATTTTGATCTATTAGTAGCTATTTCCATCCAACTTCTGAAGATGCTTCGAGGTTCATTTTTTTGTTTCATATTGTTTGCCATTTCGATAAACATCTCTCGTCATCCACCCTCATACATTTTCAATTGGGTTCAAGTCCGATGATGATGTCCCAAGATGTTGACCCCATTTTCTTGCAGAAAGGTCATATTCCGTTCTGCAGTTTCGATGGCAGTATTATCTTGTTGGAATAACCATCTATACCCACACAAACGATGGCCCACTGTCATCAACGATGCGTTTTCTCCTAACATAACCAGCCTCTGTCCGATGCTCCTGCATCACCTGAAGCTCCATCGTCCCTCTGTAAGAAAGGCACCCCATGCCCTCAGGGACCCTTCACCACTATGATGTGTGGAGATATTTTCAGAAAGCCTCTTTTCGTTATGCGAATATTGCTGGAAGCCATCAAGTTTATCTAGATTAATTTTTTTCTCATCAGAAAACAGGACTTTCTTCCACTTCTCAGCGTCCCATGTTTGATTTTCACGACTTAACCTTAAGCGGCCCATCTTGTCGCGTAGAAGCAGACGAGAAATTTGTTTACGTTTTTTATTTACCATACCCTTTTTTCGTAAGTGTCGTCTGAATGTTGCTGGATTGTAATCAGTATCTGTGATTGCCTTAATTTGACTAGAAGAAAGTCTCCTGTCTCTCACAACAACCCGTCTTATTCTACTCAATGCAGGAGAAAATTTTTGTGGCCCACCAGTGGATTCTGCTTTTCCATAATTATCACTGTTATTTAGAAAGTTACAAATCACAGTTTCACTGCGATTTACCGTATCTGCAACGCCCGGTGTGACAAACCTGTTTCATGGAAATCTAGAATTCGAGCACGCTCAACTTCGGTAAATGAGCTTGTTTTAGGCATGGTGACACCTATAAGCAGTGTCTGCTAATCTGTAAATGAACTAAAAAATACATTATGCTCCTGGACTTATAATTTTCATCAAGTTTAAAATGCCTCAAATTATAAAAATATAAATGTCTGAATTAAGTATTCGGAATGCACCTTTTACCATAACCTGTTGGGTTACTGTATTGGTAACCTTAAGTGGGTTGAGTTTAAAAATATATCCTTAAAAAGGCTTCATTAAAAGATTTTAAAAGTCTTAAATTTTTTCATAAGCAGAGTACGTAGAAAATCTGCATATAGTAAAAATATATCTAATAGTATATTAATCACTGTAACAATGTTTCATGGTAAACAACTGATGTTCCTTACAATAATATTAAGCATAGATTTTTGGAAGCAATCCAAATAATTGCAAGACATTGACTTGCAAATGAAGGTGTTGTCCAAAATAGGAAGTTTGTAAAATATAGTTTTAAAACTCGAAAAACTTCTAAGCTTCATATATATATATATATATATATATATATATATATATATATATATATATATTAATAATTATTATGTGCATAAAAGTAAGTCATCAATATACATGCATGTTTCAGAGTTTACTCTTCATCATTATAGCTAGACTTTATTGACGAGGATCGAACCTACAACCGCTCGATAAGTAGTCTGGTGTGTTACAATGCGACCCATTGTGAACTTTTATGCACGATTTTTATCGCTATAAATACAAGTTGTTGAATTTTTATTTTTTTTTTATTAGCGATTCCGTGCTAATTTCTTTTTCGTTCCCTGAGCGTTTATTATAAGAAAGGAGTTGTTTGCCCTTTGTTTACATCTTTTTCCCATCCACATTTTTTTAGGACGTATTACTTTTTTATTTTTTAATTTATTAATAATTATTATGTGCATAAAATGCTCTTTGTGTAAACAAATTGAACTTAGGTACTTTGGACAATGTCAAAACATTGTTGATTCACGGCCCGCATAGGAGCGGTTGTATAGCGCAACGGTTAGAAGCTCCGACTATCATTTGAGAGATCGGGCTTCGATCCTGGCTTGAGGTAGTTGCTTGTCTAGCCGCACTGATGAGTTGTGAAACTTCAAGCAAACTACATATCAATCCTATATATATATATATATATATATATATATATATATATATATATATATATATATATATATACAAGACTACCCTTGACTCGTTGGGTCAGTATATGTTATAGCTAGCTATGGAATAGTGAGTATACAGAATTAATGTATTAAAGTGCAGATGAGTATACAGAATTGATCTATAAACGCGTGAACTCGAAAACAAAGGTCACAATCAGTGTAAAGAGTACGCAATTTTGCGTGCATGCAAAAAATTGAACGCATGCGCGTACGAAAACAAACATGGCGACCAGTGAAAACAATTCGGAATACATTGAATAATATAGGTCTCAACATCATTGCCCTTAGATTAAATGAAAAATCTTTTATATATGAGGGGTGTAATCCGTTGAAAAAAAAAATGAAAATGAAATACAAAAAGACAAAACTACAAGCATGGGATATGCACTGTACAGCTACACCCCATTTTCTGTGTGTTAAAAGCCTTAAAAATATCAGGAAATAATAATTAACTGATTAAGTAATATGTAACGATTAGACATTTCCAAAGCAAATCTTAAAAAAAAAACATGAAAATCCCTCGCGCACACAGGTTTTGAAGTGTTTCTACATATATTTTAAAAATGTTTGGTTGTCATGAACGGCCCCACCACCAAACTTGAAAGAAATGCTAAGGATTATATGTCTGGTTTACCGCTACGTGGCCAAGAAGTGGGTGCTCATTTTACATAAAATTTTTAATGGAAATTAATCCCCGACTATGAAATGTTATATTTTTATTACTTTTTTAAAATTCATTCTTTTATGTTATCTTTAAAGGCTGTTGACACGTATTAGTCAAGAAAAAGTATATTTTGATTTCGTTTTGGGGCGTAAACTACGGGGGGTTAGGTCGTAAAAAACAAATATTTCTTTTAAATATGTAAATTGATTAAGTAGTTTTTTTACATTAGAAAAACAGTTAATTCCTTTTTTTGTTTTTCAACTTGCAATAAAAAATACGAATAAAATAATCGGAAATAAACGATTTGGGTCGCGAAAAACGATTTTTAAAAATCAAATTAATCTAAATTTCTATCGATAGCTTTAATCACGCACAAATATTTTTAAAAATATATGATTGATCAAGTAGTTTCTTTTTTACATTAGAAAAATATATTTGCTTTGTTTTTTTAATTTGAAAATGATTCCAACTTGCAATGAAAATACAATCAAAAATCGTTTTTAAAATTCGATATGTTAAAACTGTGCATGCTTCTTTATTAACTTCGAAGATGTTATTATGCGTTGATGGTTAAGTATTTCCATTTTATTAACACGGTTTCAACGATTAGGCAAACTGATCTGAATAATTTTAACGTCTTTAGCCTTTCAATTACAGAATGTATAAAATACTTTAAATTGTTAACATGCTTGTTTTGTTTTTGTTTGAAAATGATTTAAACTGCAATGTAAAACGCAAACAAAATTAGTGAAATGCCGATGTAAAATGCAAATGCAATTCACAGTTTTATTTTTATTTGCATATTTTAAACGCGAAAAAAAATGTAACCTATAATCGCACAAAATGACATTTGCTCTTGTGAAAATGCAAGTGAATGTGATTATTTTTTTTATCGATTCTATTTTTTTGTAATACTAAGTATTTTAGTTTTAACATTAACCGGATGATTATAAAAACATTGTTTATGTATTTTATTATTTTAAATTAAAAAAAAAACAGCCAAACACTTAAACAGAACTCTTTTTATTTTTCACACAAACCACTTTTTAAAAAAGATTATTTTCGGTCTTAGATGTGTAGAAAAATAAAATGTATAAATTTATTTAAAAATAAATAAAGTAAGAAAGACCATCCTGAAAATTGTTGATTTAAAAAAAGAAGGTTTTATTGAAACCGGAATGAATATTTACATCATATATTTTTCTGACTATTTACACCATATATTTTTCTGACTATTTACACCATATATTTTTTGAATGTTTACACCATATATTTTTTTCAATGTTTACACCATATATTTTTCTACCTAGAGTATATATATATATATATATATATATATATATATACATATATATATATATATAGAGAGAGAGAGAGTGATTTGTATATATATATATATATATATATATATTCAAAGTTCTCAAATATTAAAGAAACTCAATATTAAGGTGTAATACTTATTTAATTATATGTGTTACAGAGTATCATAAAAAACATCAGCACTCTCATTTTAAATCCACTGCAAAGGGAGACACTCTTAAGTAATTTATGTTAGACAGAGGTTAGACAGATCTGAACAAAAGCTGAAGAGAGTCTAACATGAATAAACTAAATCCGGCCTGATCTTCTGTAAAAGATACAAATATATAGTACAAGAATGGTTGTTTATTCCTAAATGTTACCTCAATAAAACTCCTCTGTTCATAAGAGTGATTTATAACAGAGAGAGCAGTACCATTGTATATTTTATTCATGCGTACATTATTGGCTACACATGTGTATACATGCTTTAACTGCGAGTTTATTTCACGTCCAACTTCCTCAGGTCTCTGACTATACTGTATATTTAGAAACCGGAATGAACGACTAAAAATAAGGTCTCATATAAAACATGTATGAACACATAGCCAATAATGCTTGTGTATGCACTTAGGAGGCACTATTTATCAAGGCCTGGAACCTATCAAGGATAAGAGTTAATAACTGCGTAGTAATCACTTAAAATGGGCAGAATTTGATTATTTATGAGGACGGATTAACAGAAACTTGTTTACATTAGATTTGAAGGCTACCATGTTGTATATAACCGGTAAGCATGCCAGCGGAAGAGTGTTCGAAAACCAAGCAGTTCTGGGAAAGAAGCTTTGTTCATGGAATATGCGTTTACATTTAGGTACACGTAGAGAGTGGAGATAATCATATATAGCGTTTGTAGCTAGTCCAGTATTTTTTGTGAAAATTTGGCAAGGAAGGAGCATAGATTTGAGTTAAGTTGAGCACTTTACCTAAACTGATTGGCACATATTAATTCATCGATTTGTTTTGAATATTTCCACATATTTCCACAGAAGTTAAAGGTAAACATAGGTAACTGGCTGATTACTCTAACAGCCATCGTCTGTTTCAAAACAGTCGAACAAGATAAAGGATCAAAGAAAGGTGGCATATGTACGTTAAGAAATTTCAAGTTATTTAATAGAAAAGCGTAAAATACACGAAAAGGTCAAACAAAAGCAGTTAAAATAAACAAAGTATGAAAATAGGCTTCATTATATAAGCGCAATTTGCGGACAGACATACTGCTCTAATAACTGATACATAGTAAGCAGAGGGCACGTGGGTCTAATTAACTAAACCTAGTCAGAAAAATATATGGTATAAATAGTCAGTAGAATATATGTTGTAAATAGTCAAAAAATATATGGTGTAAATAGTCAGAAAAATATATGATGTAAATTAGTCAAAAAAATATATGGTGTAAATAGTCAGAAAATATATGATGTAAATAGTAAAAAAATATATGGTGTAAATATTCAGAAAAATATATAATGTAAATACTCAAAAAAATATATGGTGTAAATATTCAGAAAAATATATGGTGTAAATAGTCAGAAAAATATATGGTGCTAATAGTCAGAAAAATATGGTGCAAATAGTCAGAAAAATATATGGTGCAAATAGTCAGAAAAATATATGGTGCTAATAGTCAGAAAAATATATGCTCTAAATAGTCAGAAATATATATTGTGTAAATAGTCAGAAAAATATATGATGTAAATAGTCTTAAAAACATATGGTGCAAATAGTCAGAAAAATATATGGTGCCAATAGTCAGAAATATATATGGTGCAAATAGTCAGAAAAATATATGGTGTAAATATTCAGAAAAATACATGGCATTAATAGTCAGAAAAATATATGGGGTAAATAACTAGAAAAATATATGGTGTAAATAGTCAGAAAGAACATAAGGTGTATATATTAAAACATATATGGTGTAAATATTTAAAATATATATGGTGTAAATAGTCACAAACATATATGGTTTAAATAGTCAAAAAATATTTGGTGTAAATAGCCTAAAAATAATGTGAAGACAAGTTCGTTGGTCTAACGTACCAAGCAAATAAACAACAAATAAATAAACAACTACTGGTTCTCTCTTTAATTATTAAACATTATCTAAGAATATAAACAATTGTAAATATTCGTTGAAAGCTCCTAAATAGGCAGCTATTTTAATTTACTTGCACTTGCGCTACATGTATATCATTAAAACCATGGTGTATATTAGTCTATTTGAAGACTAATCAGTTGCGCCATTATTTTATTATAATGTTAAAACATTATTTATCTTTAACTTTCTTACGATGAAACAAAAAGAAATCGTAAGTTAGTTCAATAAACAAGGAAAATTCATTTCTTGTGTAAATTTTAAATCGTGGACTTATATCACCTGTTTGATTGGTCTTAAGGTCAGGTTCAATGTTTAGTTTAAGATCGATCAACGATGAGGAGCGGTTTATCCCATGTGTATGGTAGGGATTTCTGCTATGAAATACTTTGGACTAAGGTAAAGTGTGATAAGATTACATGCAGGCCATAATGAACTTATATATTATATACCTTCAAAAACTACAGCCTAGCACTACTTACTATTGAGCACTGTCGAAGTAAATATTGAAAATAGATACATATAATTTTTTTGATGCATCATCATCATCATCATCATCAATTGGTGTCCTTTCTGATATAGTAATTGATTGTCATGACTCTCCATCTTTCTCCCTCGAGGCATTCATGAATTCATTGTTGCACATTCCTACCAAGCCAGGTGTACTATTTCAGACCCTATTCACGCTGTTTCTCGAATAAAGAGCTTGGTGTGTTGCCATAGCTTTATTTTCAGTTGTACAGACAGTAGGTTGCAGTTCCTTTCTGTCCAAGCAGTGCCCATACTGCCGATTGTCCTGACTATTGTAGCCAGAGGTATGTTCTGCTCAGCACAACGAGATATGAAATCATGAACTACTCTATTTGCTTTCACATTACATTAGTCACTTGTTTTCCATAATCTCACGTTACCCTGATGAAGGGGGTAAGTGTGTTCTGGACCATGCTCAAGGGTTTTCCACTGACTAACCAAAGGAAAAAAAGCGTCTTACTTTTTCTTTGATAGTAGCGCTGTCCCACTACCCATAACATAATATATATATATATATATATATATATATATATATATATATACATATATATATATATATATATATATATATATAAAGTTTATTCCATAGGTTTAATATATATAAAATCAATTATCCAATGGCAGTGTACATAGCTCAATAGGGCAACATTAGAGCTATTGTTTTGGCCCTATGTTGGCATATATGCATATAATTGTTCATCCATTATAATGATTATAATTAATTGATTCTTACACGTATATATACTCCTTCAATAATTACAAGAAACCTTCTCTGCCACAAATAGCAATGGCCAGTGACTCTTTATCTGAAAGTACATCTTTCAAACTGCTTGGCCTAACGTTCACAGGAAACATGGGTTGGAACAATTACATTGAAAGCGTTGCCAGGGCTGCTGCGAAGAAGGTAGGCTCTCACTACCGTGCTAGAAAACTATTAACACCCGAAAGTATCCTGTACCTCTATAATGCCACCATTCGCCTATGTATGGAGTATTGCTGTGACATTTGGGCTGGTGCATCTAATATATATATATATATATATATATATATATATATATATAAATATATATATTTATAAATATATATATATGTTATATAAATATATATATTTATAAATATATATATATGTTATATATATATTTATTTATTTATAAATATATATATATGTTATATATATATATATATATATATATATATATATATATATATATATATATATAATTTCCTGGGTATCCAATTCGCTCACACATTATATTTCAATTTATGCAGAATGCGTACGTATTATTATAGAATCAATCTTCTATTGATTATTAAATATTACGAGGAATAATTTGTTCAGTGTATTAATTCGAAAAAACAAACAAACAAAGAATTAAAATAATAATAATAATAATAATAATAATAATAATAATAATAATAATAATAATACGTGTCATCAAATTACGTCTGTGTTTGTTTACAATATACATTCAGCTGATATTTGGGTTTGACGATTTCTGCAAAACTCACTTCTGATTAATGGTAAATTTTAAAATATGCAAACAAAGATATGGAATGCGACGATTTTAAATGATATCTCTTCTTTTAGCCTAAATTAACTCATGAATATGAAAAAAAATGGTGAAGTAAACACGAGCTTGAACAGGGGATCATTCGATCTGCAGGCGAATGTTCTACCACTGAGCTACAACTTCAGATTGCAATAGTTCTTTTTAAGGAGAAATGATTTGCTGAGAAGTTAATCTCCCTTCATTTGCTGAGATTTATCTCCCTTGGCCGGTGTAACTTAAAATATTACTCTGTATAAATTCTTTTTTGATCTATAAGAAAGAAAGACTATTTTTAGTATCAGATTTTTTCGATTTTCGATACTTATCGGACTAATTTCTGCACAAAACATATCTAAGAACACTGCCAGACATAAAAATAAGCTTTGTGTGAAATTCGCAAAAGAGAGTCTCAGGCATTTCGGAGCCTATGAGGAAGGAACTCACACACATATAAAGTGACTTTTATATAAATAAATCCCCCCCCTCTCTCTCTCTCTATCTCTCTCTCTATCTCTCTCTCTCTCTCTCTCTCTCTCTCTCTCTCTATATATATATATATATATATATATATATACATAGACATAGAGAGAGAGAGGGAGAGAAAGAGGGGAAACGAAAAAGATAGATAGATAGATTACCCAACGTAATCTCATTTCCAGCTAGTATACAACAAAGGACAAAAATCATTAAATGTCTTATTACCCTTTAATGGACTGGCTAAGAAGCTAGGTGGGCTATGATCAAGAGATCCGTGCCAACACACAATTCTGACGGATTTGTTCGTGCCCTTATCTCGACGTGGACGGGGGTTTGGCGTCTCCATCTGTAATAGGCGAGAGAAAAAATATCCGTCTAGAGGGCGAGGGATGTTCGTTGCTTTCGTCCCGTTCTGCATAGCCCCTTTAATTTCAATTCCTTGTGTACTAGGCGGAGAGAAACCTGAAAAAAAAATTAAAACTGTTTATACATAAATATTTAGGGCAACGTAAAAAAGAATAACTATTAAACTATGCAAAGTATTGAAAATTAAAATAGATATATTAAAATATTAAATGCCGAAAATTAAAATAGATATTCTCACATGTAAAGTACTTAAATGAAAGAGCTACGGTAATATATATAAAATGCTAAGACAATGTCAGTATGATAACATATAAAATACTGGAATAAAATAAATATATAAAATACTAAGATATATATATATATATATATATATATATATATATATATATATATATATATATATATATATATATATATATAGAAAGAGAGGGAGAGAGAATAAATGACAAAAAGTTATATTCCAAAATTCATGGTGTTGACCATGCTATAATGTATTCCTTTAATTCAGTTGACTTATACAATTCTTGAGCTACAATGCGTTGAACTTCTTATATAAGTCAACTGAATTAAAGGAATACATTATAAGATAGTCAACATCATGAATTTTGGAATATAACCTTTTGTCATTTTTTCTCTATATTGCTCTGTAATTACATTGAGCTTCTTAAATAAGGATTGATATATAATAAGAAAATATATTTCTACAGAAATATATATCTATACTCCTATAAATTCGTTTTTTTATGTGTATTGATATTCATATTAAAACCCTCTTTTCTATCTATTTAAAATGAAAATACAATTTTCTTATATGTGGGTTGTGGAAATGCATTCACTAGCAAAAGATCTAGCTTATTTGCATATTCTTTTAAACATTCATTTTTATTAATTCCCTATTAGTTTTTTTTCGGTTTTCTTATGGTATGATCATCTTTAGTTAACTATTACGTGTAATTATATTCATGCAGATATTCTACATGATTTATACTTGCATAATATTTGTGTAAAATCTTTACAGTAAACAAAAAATTGTTTCTGTATATATTTATGCATACGTATATATTTTTGTTTAATCTATTAGTCTATCTATCTATATATCTATAAAAGTGAACGTGTCTGTGTGTGTGTCAGTGTGTACATTTCCCTACGCAATAACTCTGTTAATTTTCAGTCTACAGACTCGAAATTTGATATACAGAGTATTGAGGTTCGACGATTTGACCTTTGAGAACTCTACCAAACTCCTCCGAAAATTTGGGGTCTAAACACTTGATATTTTAGATATAGGTTCATTGGATATGGATCTAACTTAATAACTTGATTTGAGCCCAAAACAATAAATGTTAAGGGGTCATAATAGGGGTCAAATTTAAAAAATTGACTGTTTTTTTTTTTTTTGCTCAGCATACTTCAAACACCCGGGAATCGCCGGGCACCCATGCTAGTATATATATATATATATATATATATATATATATATATATATATATATATATATATATATATATATATATATATATATATTACTGCAAATAAAATGCATATGCAAATAAATACGTATGCAAATAAAATGCATATGCTCATATGCATAAATACTAAAATAAAAAGGCTACCTTGTTTTGAAATGCCAATATTCAATAGATTTATTAAAATATAAAATGCTGAAAATAATGAAAGGTGTGCTCACATATAAAATATTGAAATACACTAAATATCATAATATATACTAAGATAACGTACATATGGTAATATATAATATACTGAACACAAAACATGTTATGCTCATATATATGATAAACAATATATAGATAAAACTAGGCTAATATAAAAAAATACTAAAATTAAATTAGACATACGCATATATCAAATACTGATGAGTAAAAAGGCTATATTAATTCATAAGATACTGAAAATTAGAAAATACATGTCATATAAACACATAAACATAAATAGATATGCTAACATATAAAATACTAAAAATGAATATTTTGAATACAATGTACTGAAAATAAAATAAAATTGATATAGCATAACAAATTGAAAGATAGACATACTAGAATATGAGATGTTGAAAATAAAAATCGACTCCCCAAAATATTAAAAAATGTAAATAAAAATAGAGACATATAATATCAAATACTAAGAAAAAAATAAACTAAAATACAAAATACAGAGAATGAAAATCGATATGTATCAAATATGTAAAAAAAAAAAAGAAAAATGAAAATAAAAATGACATATATTTACTAAAATATGAATTACTAAGAATAATATACATGTTAAAAAATGAATTACTGTAAATAAAAAGATATATTTAAAAAATCAGGGTATATTATAAGACACTGAAAATGAAAATAGATTGATGGAAACGTAAAAAAAAATCTTTACATAACAGCAAAGTATAAAATATAGGAAATAAAACTAATGCACATCAAAATATAAACTAATGATAAAAAACGCGGATAATAAAAGATATATAATAAAATACAGACAATAGGAGCATATATATATATATATATATATATATATATATAGTAAATAAAAATACAGAAAAGATGTAAACATTCGAAGGAAATACAGAAAAAAAATACTGTAATGAAAATAATGAAAATACAATATATAACTTACAATATGAAACAGAAAATTAAAACTGACGTATTAAAAAGTAAAATACCGAAAATATAAAAAAGGAAAAGTACACAGAATAATGATATACACTAAACAAGCTGAAGTTGAAAATAGCGATACGGATATACTTAAAAAGAAAATATTTAAGTAAAGATAGATATGCTAAGATATAAAGTACAAGAAAAAAAAAACAACAACAACAAATACGCTACCCTAAAAATCTAAATTATGACAAATAGTTGTATTAAAATGCAAGATATATTAGACAATTTAAACATGATATTGTAATACTAAAATATGAAATAACTGGAATAGATATACAAAAGAAAACAGAATATGGGATCTGGCTGATTTTATAAACTTTTTTTGGCGGACCAATGAGAATTCTTTAAACTCATATACATATGCACACACTTACGCACACTTATGTATCTCTCTCTTCCCTCCCTCTCTCCCTCTCTCTCTCTCTCTCTCTCTCTCTATATATATATATATATATATATATATATATATATATATATATATATATATATCTTTACGGTTTACAGTATAATCTGTCCCGTGGCAGTCGTCTGCACCGACAAAAAAGATTAGCAGTAATACCAAAAAGTGGGGATGGCTCTACACAAAGCCTTCTCCACTATAAGCAAATCATCTGTGCGGATTTCTGGGCAACTTAGTTGTTGTGGCAGAACCTCATACGTCGAAATCGACGGTAGAGCCCATCATATATATATATATATATATATATATATATATATATATATATATATATATATATATATATAAATTTAATAATTATTATAGTAAATAATTATATATATATGCATGTATATATATACATAGAGTGAGATGCATATATATACATATATATATATATATATATATATATACAAATATGCGTATATATATGTATATATATACGCATTTATTTATATATATATATATACAAATATGCGTATATATACATGTATGTAAGTATATGTATATATATATGCGTATATATATATATATATATATATATATATATATATATATGCATATTTTGCTAGAGTTCAAGCATGTTACACTCAAGCCTGATTCTATCTTCAGTATATCTAATTTATTAATAAGCATCTGTTTATTTTCCATTTTTCCATTGTGCTGTTTTTTTTATTAATATATTTTCACACACACACATGTGTGTGTGTACGTGTGTGTTTGTGTGTGTGTGTGTGACTCTGTTAGTATATATACGTGTAAATTTAAGGCGTATTAGAAGCCAATATAAAGAGGCCTCTTCGATTTTCCTAAGATGTCTTCACATTCAATAGATACATAAATAAATATAAAACAATAATATTGCGAATTATTTAGAAAAGTATTTACACAGGATCGAAAGGTTTACCACTACTTGACTACTTATGACGTCTACTGTAGGAAAACACGTATAATTTAAACCTAGCATAGTATTGATTGTAAACCTTGTTATAAATGCGAAGTTAATTGTTGGAGTATATGTTTTTGAAAGACATGGTTCCATGAACAAAGCTTCTTTCTTAGAACTGCACGCCTGTGGAACTCTGTTCCGTCTGCCTGCTTCCCACCGGACTACAACTTGGATGTCTTCAAGTCCAACGTTAACAAATTCCTAATGAACCGCCCCCTTAAGTAAACACTTCATCAAATCTCCACACTAACGTAATGTACTTGCAATAACCCTTATCTCTGAGTGGCTTCCGGGCCTTGATAAATGGTGACCACTGTGTAAAAAAAAAACAAAAAAAACGTTAATGCAGTATGAAAAAACTGCGATGCAAGACACACTGCAAATCAGATCGATGAAAGGAATACTTTTAAAAGATATGTTGTATTAATTGCATTCGTACATATAACGAGTTGTCTGAAAATCTACACGAAATGTAATGTATGTAACGATTACGCCTTTACGATTTATAGCGTTATAAAGCACACATGATTTAAATATTGAACATTGTGAAACAACAAACTTTACGACTGTCTAAAGATTATATTATTTAGGCAAGGCACAAGGTTGGGTGTGGTTTTGAATAAAATACATCGTACCCGGAATACCTCACCCCGACTTACAAATACAATGTCTCAAGAGCACGTTAGCATTCCCCATTAAGAGCGCCTCAGAAATTCTGCTATAAATTAAGTCCTCTCCAAAGAAAAGTCTATGAAGCAGAATTTCTCGAGACTAAATAGGGTTGTAACGCAGCCCAACGGCGACACAGTATTTCTGGGGATGATATTGAGGACGTGTACCTTATTGTAGTTTCGGAATCCGAAAAAAAAAAAAATGCATATTTTTCGATGCCAAAAATGATTCTTTTAATTAATTCTTAATGTTTTTTTGTTGAAAACTTTACATTCCATTGCTAACAAGAATGATAACATCATAAACGTTTATTTATTTTAAACTCATCCCACAATTATATTTCCGGAAATATAGGCATATCTTACATAAACATATTTTTATAGTAGGCCGAAAATAAAAATTAATAGACAACTTTTTAGCAAAATATTCAGATATTTTAAACGAATCGAAATCGGTCATGGTATCGGAATCTTGAATCTTGAATTTAAAACGGAATCGGTAATTGTATCGAAATCTGGAAAAAATATCAAAAAACGTTCAATAACTCAGATTTTATAAAAGCAATAAATAATTTCTGTAACTTATCTTAACAAATTTCTTCATATTCAAATACAGCATATCAGATACGCCATTTTTCAAAGATAAATCACTAAGTAATGATGAATAACAGTGCCGAATACGTTTATTAGAGCCTAAAATAATGTCGATAGTCCTTGCTATTAATCCGATAAAATTCCCCTTTTTGCTGCCTCTCTC
>NC_136524.1:56468024-56470524 GCF_053919585.1 Euprymna scolopes
AATGCTTATAGTGATAATGATATAATATTTTTTTTAAACTTTCAGTAAGACTAAAATCTCTAGATCAACCACTCACAAGTGTGTTTTTACGTTTGAGAAAATATAAGCACATTTAACGGTAATGTGGACAAAATAACAACTTTTTTAGTTTTAAAGATTTATAAAGAATCGGAATCGGAATTGGAATCGGTAATTGTATCGGAATCGGGAATTTAGTACGGAATCGATAATTGTATCGGAATCGGAAAAAATATTCGAATCACCCCATCCCTAATCTATCTCTCTCTCTCTCTCTCTCTCTCTCTCTCTCTCTCTCTTTCTCTCTCTCTCTCTATATATATATATATATATATATATATATATATATATATATATATATATATTTGTATATATTTATATATATATATATATATAACTACTTAATTTACTCACATAAAATTAATATACGAAAGTATAGATTTATGCGTAAACTTTAAGTATTTACTGAAAAAGTGCTAAATACGTAAGTAGAGCTAGTGAATAATTTATAAAATATATATGGCGATTAATTTACACTGAATATTCCGCGTTTCATCCACTCTAGGACTCTTCAGGCTTATGCGCGAATTCTGTGGTTGTTTGTCGTTTTTATATGCGCATCTTCTATTGGGAGAAGATGAGCATATAAAAACGACAAACAACCACGCGGAATATTCAGTGTAGCTTAATCGCCATACATATTATATATATATATATATATATATATATATATATATATATATATATATATATATATATATATATATATACTTGCAGGCCACCCGGCATTATGCTGAGATATTATACTTAATGCAAATTTCGTATTTATTATAATATTATATTGGACCTAAAATATAGTAATGATTTAAAAATGTAAAAAAAATGTGACTCGTACGCCACTACCGAGAATCGAAACACATTTATCTTACGATTTTTTCTCCTTTGACCTTAATCTATGAAGTATGAAGACATATTTGCTACAAAGCTAAAAATCAAAACATGAACCATAGCTATTACGTTACGCATGCATATTCGTAATGCCGTCATTCGACCATCACCTAGCAAATTACATTTTTTTTTTTAATTTTCACACTTTTGCACCGATTTTTCCCCGGCTAAAACCCAAATATAATGTTTCGCATGGGTTCGAATACCCTACATATTAAGTTCCATGTCTGTAGATTAAACCTGACAAATGAGTTTGGTAGGCAAAATTTTTAAAACAAATATATATACTCATGCATAAATCTTTATAGAAAGATGTTTGTGTTTACTATAACCTTTTTACGGAATATTACACAAGTATAAATCATGTAGAATATCTGCATGAATATAATTACAAGTAATAGTTAACTAAAGATGATTATCCCATGAGAAAACCGAAAAAAATCTAATTGGGAATTAATTAAAATGAATGTTTAAAAGATTATGCAAATTAGCTAGATCTTTAGCTAGTGAATAAAATTCCAGAACCCATATATAAGAAAATTGTATTTTCTTTTTAAATAAATGGAAAAAAAGGGTTTTTAATATGAACATCAATACACACAAAACATTATAGGAGTATATATATATATATATATATATATATAAACAGTGGATATTTTTTGGATTTAATCCTACGAATACATTCTTACCATGGATTATATATACCGTACTTTGGAGTAATTGCGCCAAATCCGGGAGTAATTGGGCCATTTAAAAAAAAAAGTGCTCTTTATATGCGTAGTTGCCCCCAGAGCATTCTTAGCTAGTTGGCGCAATTACCCCTGACTTGGCGCAAGTACCCCAAAGTACGGTATATATATATATATATATATATATATATATATATATATATATATATATATATATATATATATACATATATATATATGTATATATATATATATATATACATATCTGTGTGTGTATGTATATAAATATGCCCACGTGTATATATAAATTGGATATTTTCAAATCTTACTCTCTCTATATATGTGGTTCTTTGTGTTTGTTTTAAAAATTGCTACATTTTATTTTTCAAAAGCTTTACTTTTCGCACAGTGGTTGCAAGACGGCACCGCCATTTGACAGCATGATTTAGAGTTTATTTGTCGAAAACTCCCCGCCATAATGTAGAATTAAAGATGATTATTTTAACACATACAATGACTAATTGAAAACTATCCTGAAAAATGAACATTATAATTAGAAAAAAATGCTATCATTAATAAGATATCAGAATAAATGCATTTATATTCACACTACCGACCTGCCTATCTGTATATATATTAATGTATCTAAATCTCGCTCTCCCTGGTTATTTGTATCTCCACGGAACAGCATGCTTAGATTGTAATGTGAATAACTGGAAATTACTTAAATAAAGCACTCTAGGCTAAGTACAAGAATAAAAGGCGTGAAATATCGTCTTATTTGAAAGAGGACCGAACAGATATTGCACTTTCATCCAAGCGTGTTCATCTTTGGCCCTCTTTCT
>NC_136524.1:56475524-56483024 GCF_053919585.1 Euprymna scolopes
AAGCTAAGACTGTAACATCATCTGTGTACAGATACTCCCTCAGGCATTTGTCTATTAAAATGGTCCTGTGGCGATGGAATTGAGTTTTGGGCTCATGGACTTTAAGTGTCTGAGCGAGTGGCGCTCGTCTTAGAAGACGTTGCAATCATATATATATATAAATATATATATATATATATATATATATATATATATATATATATATATATATATACGTATATATATATGCATATATGTTTGAGTGTTTATATATGTATATGTAGTAAATATTGAAAATACATATGAAAATTAAGCTACATTTTTCGCATTTCATCACCGTAAGGATTTATCAGGCTATTGCAAGTAATTTATGTTTCTATGTTTTTATGTGTTTCCTTGGCACTATGTCCGCCAGCCAGCCAATCAGATTTCCTGCTATTTACCCCTTGCACACTGTGGCCAACGGGCGCCTGTCCATCAGGCAAGAGTAATTTGATCTCTACTTCACCTGTTTCTTTGTGCTTTTTTAGCGGGTGCCGTTTTTTGTTTTGTGTGTGTGCCGGGTACTGATTTTGTTTAAATCAAAATTTTTTTCACTTACATTTTATTTTATACTATTATACTTGTTTATTAAACTATTATTATTATAATAATTATTATTTATGTTATAGTTGTTTAATAAGTTCTGTGATTCTTCAAAGTTTTGGATAGCTAATTTTTATTTTGACCATCTATCCAAGTCGTGTAAGTTTTCACGTGCTGGCCTGCTCCAATTCTGTGTAGCTTAATTGCCATATATAATTTTCAAACTTACTAATAACCTTCCCTGTCGAGCTCTATCAAAATAAATACTGAATATATATATATATATATATATATATATATATATATATATATATATATATATATATATATATATTACCTATAGACAATAGTGGTTCATCCTTCCAGAATCGTCAGTGTAGTAAGTTATGATTGCTGCTAGTAATGCGGTTCGAACCTAGCAACGAAGCCACCACATGTGAACCACAACGATATTCAAGTGAAACTAAATACAGTCATACAGAACGGTTTACAGCGTTTAGAGTGTAACGATCTTGCACGCAGGCAAATTGCCCGACTTCATTTCAACAGAGAGTTCTCAACTTTGAAGAAACCTATATGCATTTATATATTAAACAAGCTTAGATTAATGAGTAAACGAAGGAAAAATAATGCAGTTTAAAAAGCTTAGGTATAATAAGTATATTCAATATATCCTAGACTTAACATTTGCATAAGCCGACTTACTGCTCAAATCTTCAGGAATACAACAGTGGGTCCAACTAACTAATAATAAAGCATAAACATAAAACGTAAACTTTAAACAAAAGTCATTAACTTAAATTGTGAAGAAAAGGTATACATAAGGATAAGGACGCCCGCTCCCCAATAATCTTAAGTAACTTCGTTACTAGATAGGCAAATAGATAAGAGAACAGAAACTTAGACATAAAATATATCGTCTACATGTGTACAGATTGCTTACGTGTGTGTGTGTGTGTGTGTGTGTGTGTGTGTGTGTGTGTGTGTGTGTGTGTGTGTGTGTGTGTGTGGATCGGGACAGCCCAACTATGAAAACAGACCTTGCCCGAACTAAAGGGGCTCAGTATCTAAATAGACAGAGCTGTAAGGAGAAGATCCTATTTTTTTTTTTACTGCAGTCTCACGGTAGACAGGATGAGTAACAGCGTAGGCTTGTCTCATGTATTTTCGCTTTTTTTTATTTTCTTATTTTGTTCTAGGTTGGCATTAGTCATTCTACCGAATGTCAGACATTTAGCCGCTATTGCATGTATTTCAACAGAGTTATCATTTTTTTTTAAAACTGTAACCGTCCCTTTAAGTGCAATTGTTTTATCTCTCTTGCATTTGGTTCACCGGATATATTTGCCAGGTGGTTTTCGAAATTAATGTTTAGTTCGTGTGCTCGTATAATTACTGGAGTAATGGAGATTTTCCTAGGATTTCAGTTTCTCGTACATAAGACCTTGATATTTCGTTATATTTGCTCTCTCTCTCTCTCTTTCTCCCCCCCCTCTCTCTCTCTCTGACTCTTGCTCTCCCCGTCTCTCTTTAATTCTTTCTTTGTATCTCTCTCTCTGCTCTGATTAACTCAGCACCATTGTAGACACTAACTTCATATGCATATATCTATAGTTTAATGCAAGTTAAAACTGAACTGGGAATTTAATTCTAAATGTGTTTTTCGATTTTATTTGATCTGACGTCAGAGCTCCATGTCTTTTATTTTCGTTATTACAGTGTTTGAATATTCACAGAAATTATACCTATTTTTTTCGCCATGAATTATTAATAATATTTTTCGTTTTAAATGTGAAATAATAAAAAGTTTACACATGTTCGTATTTATCTTCATATGCCAATTTGAAGTTAATATTTAAGCGTGTTCTGACTTATGTCTGGATTAAATACACGAATAAATAATTAAATAAAAACATTATAAATATTCGTTTTGTTATTATTATTATTATTACTATTATGATTATCATTATTATAATTATTATTATTATTATTAATAATAATAATAGAAATAATAATAACAATAATTAAAAAATAATAATTACAATAATAATAATAATAATAATAACGATGATAATAATAATAATAAATATGATAATAATGATAATATTAATAATAACAATGATAATAATAATAATATTTATAGTAATAGTAATAACTAATTAATTAATTAATTAGTAATGTGAGAAGGTATATTAACGAAAATTATGAAATAAAAAACTATAAAAGATTATTTATTCTAATGTGTAATATAATGGAAACACACAACTTATTATTTAGTTTTTAGATTTAGTGATGCTTAAGAAATGTGCTTTTAATTGATTTAATTTGCGTCCATTTGCATTTAAGTCACTAAGTGACATATTTCTCACTGCATATTGATTAATTCCCACTCTAATTTTATACGGTCTCTCTCTCTCTCTCTCTCTCTCTCTCTCTCTCTCTCTCTCTTTCACTCACAACCACACATACACACACACACGCGCGTGCGCGCACTCGCTGTCTACCACAAGTCTAAGGAAATAAATAATAGGAATAATGAAGTAATTAAAAGAGTCCAGCATCAACAAAAGTGTATATTACCACTGTATCATTCTAGCTATATCATAGCGGGCAAGTGTATGCGTGTGAGTGTATTTATGTGTGTATATGAGTGTGTATGTATGTGAGAGAGAGTGAGAGAGGCTTAATTTGAAATTTCTTGTTTTATTGAGTTTCTTATATCAAACTGTCTTTGCAAACGTACTCTTTCCTGACTCTAACAATTTAATCTGAGCTCTAAGGATATTCTAACAGGTGACTTTTTAAAATTCATTTTGATAATTTAACTCACGCTTTTAAAGAAGGGTGCTTAAAGTTCTTTTAAAGCGCAGCGTCTGATAATAGTTTCTAAATGAAAATAATTAAATACAAGTATAAATGTATATTTGTTTTGTTGCTGTTAATAATAATAATAATAATAATAATAATAATAATAATAATAATAATAATAATAATAATAAAATATTGATAATGATAAAATAATATTAATAATACTACTAATAAAATAATAATATAGCATTGATAAAATTAAATGATAATATAATAAAATAATAAAAAAAAATAATAATACTCATATAATAATGAATTAATAATAATAGTTAATACAATATAAATAATGATAAAATAATAATAATAATAATGAATTAATAATAATAAGATAAAATAATAATAATAATAAATATTAATAATAATAAATAAAAATAATAAAATAATAATATTAATATGATAACAATAATATAATAATAAAAAATAATTATAATAATATGATATTGATAAAATAATAATGATAATATAATAATAAAATAACAATAATAATACTCATATAATAATAAATTATTAATAATAATTGATATAACAATATAGATAACAAAATAATAATAATAATAAAATAATAATAATAATAATAAATAATAATAATAATAAATAATAATAATAAAAATTAAAATAATAATAAATAAAAATAATAAAATAATAATAATGATAATAATGATAATAATAAATATAATAATAAATAATAATAAAAAAAAAAATAAAAAAATAACAATAATAATAAATGATAATGAAATAATAATAATAATAATAATAATAATGATAATAATAATAATAATGATAATAAAAATAATGATAATGATAATAATAATAATAAATAATAATAAAAGTAAAATAATAATAATAATAAATAATAATAATAAAATTAAAATAATAATAATAATAATAATAATAATAATAATAATAATAATAATAAATAATAATAAAAGTAAAATAATAATAATAATAAATAATAATAATAAAATTAAAATAATAATAATAATAATAATAATAATAATAATAATAATAATAATAATAATAATAATAATAATAGCGGTTCAAAACTCCATTTATCAAAAAGTCAGAGGCTCATAAAGTAAAATAAAACGCATTTAACTATTTACACTAAATTGTCAGCTTATATAAAGATACCAATATTGTATGGCTTTTTTTTTATCCGTAAAATGTTACATCTAAAAACAAAAACAATAAGATGTGAAATTTCCGAGTTGATTTATTAGGACTTCTATTAAAATAAATTGTTTCCGTCGGAAACGACTCATGAGTCGCATTTTGGACGCATTTAAATTGCCGACTAGAAAGCTGTTAAAACTGGCTTTAAAATTCTTAGCATATCCACATACATTCAAAGATTGGAGAATCAATAAACGTCCAATGATTTCATAGAGATTAAAGCAACATTTATAACATAACAATAATGAGTTATATTTTTTTGTAACAAATTGGTTTATTAAAGATTAATGACCAAGCACCTATCGTAATAATGAAATTGGACTTTAAAAATCACATTGAAAACATAGTAAAAAATTGAACGGCATTATTTAAATATAAAAAACTATAAACAAAAAATCGAAATTAAATGACCCCTGGACAACAGCGTGTAAGAAGAGTTCATATATTTACTAAGATTGTCGAAGCAGACCGCGTCTTTGTGTCGGGGAAGAAGTGTAATAAAATTAAAAAAATGTTAAGACTTCGTTTTAAACAATACCAATTGGGTAATTTATTGCTATATTTGGTCCCCTATATTATTCGGATGGTATTAAACAAATCGTTCACTTGGAAATCGAGCATTAATTAATCTCGATTAGAACATCAAATTCCCAAGTTTTAAAATATGCATTACATCGACCAAAACTTGATGAAAATAATGGACGTTTTGAAATAAATATTTTTATTTTGTGTTATTTGGATTATTTAAAGTACTATTCTCTTTTGGGATGTTATTCTCATAGCGTTTCAGCCTATGTAATATCCTGCCATTTCAGTGTGAATTAGGTGTGGCAGTCTTCTCATGGGTGAGGGTTCAATTCTCGCTACGGGCTAACCAAACGAAAAGTAAAATACCCGGTCACAAGAAGTTGTTTTTTTGCTCCGTAGTTAATGGCAACTGTAAGTGTGCACAGTTCAAATCGAGTTCGTTCCACGTAAACACTTTTATCAAACGCACACCTGACCTCATATAAAACCTCCTGAAAAGGAGCTAAAATAAAACTTTCAGGAAATAAAGAAGAAACGTTTTATTTTTAAAAGAATAACTAACTTTCGATGACAATTATTCTTACGGAAGAAAAAAAAAGAGACACTTTGTCAGAACTATTGTTAAACCTGACAAAGTTTTATTCTTTCGAAAGAAATATAATTAAAAAACAGACATTTTTTCTTCCCCCCCCCCCAGTCAAGAGTGTTCCATTTATTTGGGCGCTAGGTTTTCATATCACCTTATAAATCCACCTTTTGTCTGAATCTACTCTCACGGAGAGGCAAGTAAATATAAACACTAAATAATATCAATATAAAATAAAAAACCACTGAATTTATGCGGGATCGATCTGGTGTGTATTTACTTACCATTTAACGTTTCTTAATGAAACGAAATAAATGTTTGTTACTGTTTAGAGAATGGCGAGAGACCGACTTCTTAAAATATGTCATTCTAAGCAAAAACAGTATTACTTACTAAATTGTATTGTCGAAAATAATAATATATCCAAAAAGTACGAAGATTCATCGAGTAAAAAGTTATTTATAGTTAGAAATGATTTTTACGGAAAATTAGGGTGTGGAAATGCATTGAACGAAGATTTTACAGGGGGCATAACACGGAACGTAAATTTTAGATTACATGGTAATGGCGTCCACCTTATGTACCCTATAGCTATAGACTTTTTCTCTTACTAAAAGCATTAGCATTTGTTCTACTCAGTGAATTCTTGTAATTTTTGGCTATATTACTATTTTCGACACGACAATTTAAGTAAATAATATTGTTTTTTTTTGTTTTTTTTAGCTTAAAACAACATTTTAAAAAATCGATCTATCTTAACAAGCAGCGAAATTTTTATAACAAGTTTAAAAAAAAATCATATTTATTGTGATTCCTGAAATATCTCGGCCGCTCTTGGGCAAGGTGTCGGTCTAACACTCTGTATTATTTTTATATTTTTTAAAATCCTTTATTTACCGACCCAATTTTGCGTTCTACCATTTTTGCCCTTAGTCAATAAAGAAGAAATCCTTCTAGTCTAAGACTTAAAAAAAAAAAAAACTGGATTTTCTTCACTATAAAAACTAACTTTGTATCTAATTCAGCCGTCGTTGGGAGGCAAGTAAATAGTAACTACATAAGAAGGGATTCCCAAACTTTTTTTTTTCTGTACATGGAGGCACACCATTGAGCTCTTTATTTTTTTCAACACATCTATCACAAAAGATGAATTTTAAAATGAACATTTAACAACACTTGTAAATGTTTCTTCTTAATTCAAAATATATGATAAAATAAATAAACGATTTATTATAAAGATCTATTTAAAAAAAAAATACATTTTCACCTAATAACAAGGCACATTGCCACTTTGTTGTAGGGGGCTACTATCAGGGACATAGGCATCAGGTATACGGAGTGGGTCAGCAAGATGTCGGTTCACGTTACACTTGAACTTCTGCATGTCAGTACAGTTGGGGAAGCAGTGACCCGGAAAGGAATTCAAAAGTCTAGCTGTTATGGGGAAGAAACTACTGGAGTAGAAGGCTTTCTTACATCTAGGGATCTCTACTGTGAAGGGGTGGGATTTAGTTGCTTGTCGGGTTTGTCGGGGGTATTTACGTTGCGGGGGCACAAGTGCTTGCAGTTCGTCAGAGCATATTCCGTTAAAGTACTTGTAGAACAGGCAGAGGGATGCTACATTTCGTCGATGGGACAGAAGCTGAAGTTTAGAGGACAGTTCAAGACCTATCAGATTGGCGACTCTCTTTTGAACCTTGTCTAGGAGCGAGAGACTAGTGGTAGGTGCACCAGCCCAAATATGACAACAATACTCCATACATGGGCGGAGTGTGGCCTTA
>NC_136524.1:56488024-56495524 GCF_053919585.1 Euprymna scolopes
CTTTTATTTCTATTCATTTTGAAAATTCATAAGCTAGTGATACAAAAACTGCATTTATCAAAAAGTCAGCTTTAAATAAAGTAAAAAAAAAAAAAATAAAAAAAACAAACAAACAAAAAACACATTAAACTATTTTTTTTTTTTTTTTTTTTTACACAGTGATCACCACTTATCAAGGCCCGGAAGCCACTCAGGGATAAGGGTTATTGTAAGTACATCACGTTAGTGAGCAGATTTTATGAAGTGTTTAATTAGGGGGGGGGGCGGTTCATTAGGAATTTGTTAACATTAGACTTGAAGACATCCAAGTTGTAGTCCGGAGGGAAGTAGGCAGACGGAACAGAGTTCCACAGGCGTGCAGTTCTAAGAAAGAAGCTTTGCTCATGAAATCCGCGTTTTGATTTAGGCACAGATATAGAGTGGGGGAAATTTTTCACAGTGGATTCAGCTAGACGGGTGTTTTTCGTGAAAGATTGGCGAGGGGGGACCAGGGATTGGGGTTCAGACAATTCTAAAAGAGCGAGAAGGTAACGTGTGGGAGGATGGACATCCTAGGCCTGAGTTCATATGGAAACGATGTTTGAATTAAGATTTCGTTTGAAACATTTTTAATTTACACTAAATTATCAGCTAATATAAATACACCAACATGTATGATTTTTTTTATCCGTGTAATTTCATATTTAAAAACAAAAACAATAAGTTTTGAAATTTCCGGGTTGAAGACTGACAATTTTAATTCATTGCTTTATTAGGACTACTATTAAAATAAATTGTTTCCGTCGGAAATGAGTCGCATTTTGGACGCATTTAAATTGCCGACTAGAAAGCTGTTAAAACTGGCTTTAAAATTCTTAGCAAATCCACATACATTCAAAAAATACGGAATCAATGTACATCCAATGATTTCATAGAGAAAGCAAATATTTATAACATAACAATAATGGGTTATACTGTAACAATTTGGTTTAATTAAAGATTTAATTACCATGTAGGCAAATCGATAATGAATTTAAACTTTCAAAATCATAGCGAAAAAAATTATTTTAGTAAACAATTAAACACCTTGATTAAAAAAAATATAGAAAAAAAAAAAAATCAAAACTCAAAAGACGCCCGGCCAACACCTTATAGGGATAACTAGTCTGTCTAATGAAATTGGAATAGATCGTCTGTGAATTTGTATTTATGTCTCTCCCACGGCTGGAGGATGTGACACAAGGTCAGAATTTGCAAACTAACGCTGTAGAGGCCGACACCAGCAATTGTCTGAGCAGCCACATCGACGTTTCTCGGTGGGGTTTGTCAGACGATTAGCAATGAACAAAACAATTCTAAAAGAGCGAGAATGTAACGTGTGGGAGGATGGACATCCTAGGCCTGAGTTCATATGGAAACGATGTTTGAATTAAGATTTCGTTTGAAACATTTTTAATGAGTTTATTTAATGTTCAAAGTAATAATACACTTAATATGAATGTCAAAAATGCCCGAAATAATTTTAAAAATAAATAAATCTATATAAATAAACACTAGATGAATATATGGGTCTTTATGTAAATATTTAATTGATAAACGCTTAAACTACTGGTCAGATAACACGGAAATTAATAGGAAATTTGGATAGGTTAATTAACGCATACAGAAATATGTCAGCAAGGTGAAATTCGAAGTGTTTATTTTAAGTTACCGACATATTTTTTTTTTTTACTTTTGCACATGCGCAAATTAATTCATAGCTTGAAATGGTTTTATTTGATATATTTCTCTTTTATGTATGTGTTAATAGTTCAAGCGATAGGGAGGACGACTGCAGCGCTAAATGTTTTGGTTTCGATTCTAACTGATGACACCCGAGCCATTTTTTTTTTTTTTTAATCTTTGGAAATCAATAATATATATTAGGTACAATATAATATTCAATAGAGAATTGGCTCTGTCATAATAAATATGAAATCTGCACGAAATGAAATATATGTAAGCGTTCTTTAGGATCAAGGAACGCCGGGCACCTTCCCCATTTTCCGCTAGTGGTTAAATAAATAAACAAGTCCAAATTTCTTATTTACTTACTTCTCAACAGTGACAGCTGGACATAAAGTTAAATATTAAGGAAGGGAAAATCCAATTAACCTGCTCTTCATAAAAAAAGTGGCATAGCGTATTTCGAGAAAAAAAATTAAAATTGCGTCAGTCTTGAATGATTTCTCCTACACTGACCAATGACCGAAAGAGATAGCAGCTATTGCTCCTAACCAAAGCGTCGACACTTTTAATTTTAATGTTTTATTCTTTCAGAATGTATTACCAAGGCAACTCCGGGTAAATAATAAGTGTATAATAAATTATGATGTATTATGAGGTGCATACATATTTATTTATACATCGGTAAATACACACACACACACACACACACACACACACACACACACACACACACACACACACACACACACACACACACACACACACGCATGCATACATACATACATACATCAATACATACATACGCACATACATACATACACACACACACACACACACACACACACACACACACACACACACACACACACACACACACACACATATATATATATATATATATATATATATATATATATACTCGAAAAAATCATAACTTTTTTTGGGGGGGGGGTATCGGAATCGGAAAATTTTTTTACAAAATTACCAATGCCCAAACCAATTCTTTTTTCTAGTTTTTTTTTTTTTTTTTTAGTTTGTCCGTTTAAAACTAAATTATACATAGTTTATATAAATGCTGAAATGATAAATATTTATTGATTTGTAAATTACCGATAAAACTTAAATCTTTAGATCACATGAATTACAAGCGTATTTTTACGTTTGCAAATATATATCTACTCATTTCAAGGCTTTTTACGGTACCCCCCCCCAAAAAAAAAAAAATTAAAAGAATTGGTATTTATATCGGAATCGCGAATTAAGAACAAAATCGGGAATTGTATTGGAATCGGGGAAATATTGGCATCGTACCAACCATAGGCACTATCTGTGAGAGAAGATGTATTCTCTCTATTCTCTCTAGTAGTTTACTGAAAATTTCATTTTTTTTTAAAATTTCAATCAGGGTTATTCGTTTGGGTTAAGTTGATTACTCGGATAACTGCTCTCATTTGGAGTATTATTCTCAGAATATTTCGGTCGATTTAACTCCAACCTTTTTCGGGCGAATCTTGTCGATCTCGGGAATCTTTCTGTCGAACTCGGGAATCTGCACAAAATTTGGTACGGAACCCTTTATTAAATCCAGATTAATGCCATCGTTTCTTCGGCCATGACCGAGTAGATGTCTTAAATAATTCGTAATTGTATTCCTAGTATCGACTGCACTTGCGCTTTGAAACTTCAGGAATGTTATTTAAAACGAATTTTACAGAGTACTTTATCCGTTATGCCGCGGGTCTTCGTATACAATTTATATTTTGCTTAAACAACGCTAATTTTCACTTTCTTAGCCTTTAGGTTAGGAACAAGGTGTAGTATCTGTTCTAGTCCCCCTAGACTGATAAACATTTTATTTTGTTCCAATACATAATGCTCCTTAGGAAGAGCTGGATATTCTCCTCACAAAAAATACCCGACCTTACGATTAACTCGGCCCTCGTGGGGAAGCAACTAAATAGGTACAATGATTTTAACGTTCCTTACTCAATCCTAAAATAAAGTCTCAGTTTCTTTACTTGTCTCCTTAGGGTGCAAGTGGGTATTTACTGTGGGATGATCTAGCTCCTCAAAAATGGCACGTTGAATTGGCAAAAAAAAAAAAAAAAAAAAAAAAATACAATTGCTTTAGTTTTGAAGGATTTCTCCTCCACCGACCAAAGACAGAACTGTTAAAGAATCAAAACAGCTGCGTTACCTTGATAAGCCGATGAGGCTATATATTATTTGGATTATTTTGATCACATTTATAATTTTAAACAAATTATATATAGACTGAAGACATGTGCATCATATCGGACCAAGATCACAGTGTAGCAACTGATGCTACACTTCACCTTTTCTGTCCTCGATCAATGGAAGAGAAATCTTTCATGACTGAGAAAAATGTTATTTTTGTTCCTATTCAGAGTGCCCCTTTTTGGGGAGCTGGATTTTCCCCACATTAAAAACCGACCTTGTGTCTGCCGTCACATAATAAAGGAATTTCTCTTCTAGAGGGATGGGCGAGAAACTTCACACTATTTAGCATCTTCTATTTATTTATTTTTTTTTCTATGGACCCAAGGATCTCCGGGTAACCCTGTTAATATATTTATAAAATTGTGTTCGAATTTTTCGTGTCTGTAAATGTATGTGTGTTTTTGTAGTTCACAGATTGTTAATTAATTTTTTCTACTAACCGGGAAGGGGGTGACCGGCCTTGTCGGAACGTAACATGCGTTTAAATATATTTTAATTCGTGCAGATTTCATATATTTTATTACAGAGTCAATTCTTTTGTAAACATGATATTGTAGCTAATATACAGCAACAAACAGCACTGATTTCAAAAACTTTAAAAAAATTAAATAACGTGAGTGCCATCAGCTAGAATGGAATACAAAACATTTAGCGATCTACTCCAGCCGCGTTCATTATCATTTGAGCTATCGACGGATAAATAATAAAGAATTAAAATTAAACCACTCCAAGCTATAAATGAATTTGCGCATACACAAATGTAATAGAAATATGTCGATAAGTTAAGAAAACTGTTTTGCATTTAAGCTTGCCGACATATTTCTTTGTACGGTAGTGATCCATCCAAACATTCTATGCATTAAAAAACATCCTCGGTATATGATTACTATTTTCTGTTATTTTCAATATTATGGGCTCAGAGCTTATCGGTTAAATGTTTACACGCCGACACACAGACATAGATACAAGGACTGTTTTATTTATATAGATTTATCGATCATTTACTGAAGTTAAGAATATCTATTATATATATATATATATATATATATATATATATGTATACATACATACATACATACATACATACATGCATATATATATTTATATATATATATATTTTTTTTTTTTAGAGGTACAGAATTTTATTATTTATAAAGACCGCATTTAATTATCATACTCAGTTTTTTTTTACATAGGCATCACCACTTATCAAGGCCAAGAGGCCACTCGAGGATAAGGGTTAAAGAGTGTACAGTAGGAATTAGACAATATAAAAGTTAAAAGATAAAATATAAAAGGCCTAGCTTACCACTAGAAAAGGCTAGAAAGTTACGATAAAAAAAAATACATATATTTGATATATTAATGCATATACATTTTGAACATAATTTCCTAGCCTCGATTTAGAAGTATCAAACAAGGTTCGAAACAGGTTAGCCAGCTGTTTTATATATCTTTTTATTCATTATTAGGGCTAGGACAACAGCATATTATTTTGACTGTTTTGACTCTCGAGTGTGTATCTGTTGATATCTTATATGTTTTTATACAGAGTGATGTAGTTCTTAGTTGATTAACTGTGCCTAACTGTGTCGGATCCCTTTTATTATATTCAATAAAATTGATCTTTTTATACACACACGCGCGCGCGCACACACACACGCACACACACACACACACACACACACACACACACACACACACACACACACATATATATATATACATACATAATTAATTTCCAAACTAATAAACCGAACATTATAATAATTGAGAGAGATTTACTAGGTATAACCTGTCATAACGTAGCATAGATTTAGTTTTAATTAAATCTTATGCAAAGGAGTAGAAGTTATTTTTATGATTGTAGATGCCTCCGATTTGTGTTCAGCCGTATGAATAGGTATAATATCTCAATAAATATTGTACAAATTCTATTTTTATTGGAGTACATAAAGTTTTTTTTTTTACGTGGTATAAGTCGGACACCACCATTCCAGCTAAAAAATGAATAAATTTCGTATTTTCAATTACATTTCACACATAGTCATTAGATACAGATTAAGCAAGGTTCATTGAATTTGAATTTCCTCTTAAGAACCCTTTAAGCTTAAGCCTTAAATTTTAGACACTTTCTAGGAACGAAATCGCGAAATTGATTTAGATCAAAATTATTATAATGATTCTAGATATAGCATTTAGTGTGGTTATATGTTGGATTTTATCTTTAAAAAGATATAATAAAAAGCATACATGTGGCACAAAAGTGAGTGTGATCCGTGCTTTCTACTACGGATATAAATAATAGTTGAACTTAATGTTTTTTAGCTATCCGTAAGCATTAATTCGAGTCGTCCTTACTTAACCAACTAGCAGCAATACCCGACGTTGTCTGATGCTATAAAAGACTAAATAGGAGTTAGTATGTGCAACACCATTATCACAAACTTCTATCTCTCCCCCATTTTCTCGCACTTTCGTCCTTTATCTTTCTGCTAACTCATTCCACTTTCTTGTTTTAATGTGCTGGAAAAAATATTAATGTATTTCAGTTATTGGGGCTATCCCTTTAAAATCTAATAGTGAATACTTACACATATTTTGTCTGGAATAAAACATTCATGGGAATTCGGCTTCCCTGAACATGTTTACAATAATACGAAGAGAAATTATGTTGATAATTAAAATAGTCAGCAGACATTAAAATGTAATGCCATTCTATCACCCAGTGTTTTTTCAGTTATCAATAAGTATAATTTCAAGTCGTTCTTACTTCAATTTATAAATAATAATGAGTATATATATATATATATATATATATATATATATATATATATATATATATATATGGTGTGTGTGTATGTGTGTGTGTGTGTGTTTATGTAACAGAAAACTTTGCCTGTGTGAGAGATCGAGAATTTCCTTTGAAATCCGAAACAGCTAGTCTGATTTATTTTTAAGTTTCACACAAATACACTTCGTGTGTATGTGAGTGTTGTTGGGTAGGTTTGGTATCGGAATGCCTCCGATAAGTATAGAAAATCGATTATCGAAGAAATAAGATTAAAGAAGAAACAGTTCGATTTTGACCCAAATTAAAACCCTTATACAGGATAACATCAGAAGTGCATTTGAGAAGTTTTATCACTACCACAAGCAGAAAGGTCCGGCTTATGAATCAACAGTAGGTTCTCTGATCAGACTGAGGTGAGTTCGAAATGGATGTTTCTGTTTAGAATACAATTAAACTATGATACTTGACTTTTTCATCTTAAGCTTTAATTCAGAGGATTATATAAAACAATTTTTATAAAACTAACAGTAGGATTACAGCGCAATGTAAATAAAGTGTCTTGTTGATTAAGTCATTGAAGAGAAGCGTGTGAATCTTCCTCTGCGTGTACCGCGGTGGGTGTCCGGCTAAAACAAATAATAGATTTCATGAAAAGTGGGCGATTTCACCAATTTTGATGGCAATAAAAGTATTGGAAGTTGGGGCATTTGGTGATCTTGATTCAATCCCGGGCAACGTCAGGTCTTTCAGCTAGTTTA
>NC_136524.1:56505524-56555524 GCF_053919585.1 Euprymna scolopes
GAGGGGATTCCAAAGGCAAGCGTTTTCAGAAAAGAAGCTCTCAGAATAGAAAGTTTTCCCGGCGATTGAGTAAATTCCAATTGAAATAGAGAAATGTTTATTTTTCTTAAAACAGATACGTACACATGGATGGCATTGCAATGAGTAATGTCTTCATCACACAGATGTTATTCTGCAATATAGATATATAGTGATGAGTATGTAATTATTGTAATTATAAAATTTTGTAAAAAAAATAGCTGTTTTTTTTTGTTTTTTTACACAGTGATCACCACTTATCAAGGCCCGGAAGCCACTCAGGGATAAGGGTTACTGTTTAAATAAGATAGAAATAATCCAAGATGTAATAACATTGTGGCCATGTATATTTATATCATATATATATATATATATATATATATATATATATATATATATATATATATATATATATATAAACTTTTAGTCATTCAATGAATTAAAAAATTTAGGACAAACATTTCACGTCATAAATTTTTAAATTCATTGAATGACTAAAATTTGATTTATTTGCTCTATCTTGTATATCGAGCAATTCTTATTTAGGTGGGATAGTACTTATAGACTATTACTGCCAGTAATATCTTGTAAATCTTATAATCACAGGTTTCCATACCAGCTGATTGTTGAATAATTTTATATTTTCATATTTTCTGAAGTGTATATATATATATATATATATATATATATATATATATATATATATATATATATATATATATATATATATTTATTTATCTATTTATACAGACATGCAAAGATTTCATTTTGTTCGGTATGTAGATATTAATAACTAAATTTTCATTGAGCGAAAGAAGTATTTTTTTTTGTCTTCAGATATTCGTATTGAATAAGTTGTGTGTATATATATATATATATATATATATATATATATATATATATATATATATATATATATATATATACATATACTCACTTATTTACTCACTTGGAGTAATCACAGTGACCATCAAAGGCTTGTAATGGTCTCTGGAGTCTGTGTGACAACAAGTCTCCCTAGATTTCCAGTACTCTCCACCTCTTTCGATAAACTTTGCATATTAATTTACGTTATCATAACAGTCCCGTACCATTGATTTCTCGTTGACAGCGACCATTGGTTTTCATTGGAATTTGGATGGCAATAAGCCTCCTCAAGACTCATTCCTCTTCGCATTCATCCAGCGGAGATCTGGATAGTGCTTTCTCTCTTTGATCTTCCCACTCTCCTGGACCCTCACTTATTTGGTGTGGCACCAGGGGTAACTTATAATTATACAGTTTCAGTTTTAATGGTTACGTGTGATGTTTCATTGTGCTCTATGTCTGTAGCAGTTTATATGTCTGGTCTGTACCTTTAGCTAATATGTGTTAATCTCAGCATTCAAGTGTTTTTAATTTTAGACGTTTACATTATTGTCATTGATGTATCTTCTCAGACATCCTTTTGATTCCAATCTCTCCCATCTTTTTTCAAAGGTTTTCAGTATTGTTCCTAGTGTTCTTACTTTTAGTGGTGTTATCTTGACTTTCTTCATCTTCCATACTCTTTGAGCTCTTTAGCCACATCCGTGTATTTGCTTCGCTTCTTTGTCCTATTGCCCCTCACTTGTGGTCTGCTGGAACGACAAAGTCTACAATTCAAGAAACCATTTCTTTCTTGTTAAATATTAAGCCGTCTGATCTTCTTGCTTGGATGGGTTAATCTGTTTGTATATCTATTATTATTATTATTATTATTATTATTATTATTATTATTATTATTATCATTATTATTATTATTATTATTATTATTATTATTATTATTCCATTAACTTCACAGTGTTGAGATGTTTTCCTTTTTTCCCCCTTAGGAGCAGGATTTCACACTAAAGCTAGTGAGAATAGTCAAAGAGTCAATTAGATGGAAAGCACCTTGCGTAGGATGTTTGCTGAGTCGAGCAGAACTGAGTTATGGAGTACGTTGATTTTGAATCTGGTTTCCAGGGAGTTCAGCTGTTTCATCAGATCATCACGTATTGAGCCAAACGCATCTATGATTATTGGTATGATGGAAGTTTTTTTTTATTCCACAACTTCGCAATTTCCACACTCAGTTTCTGATAGTTTCGTAGTTTCTCATTCTTCTTGACTGTTGAGTTGATGTCGTTTTGGGCAAGCCACATCAGTATTTTGGCATCCATTGTTTTTTTTTCTTTTTTTTGTTCATAACTTCTATATCCGGTTTTCTGTGAGTTATCTTTCGCTTACACTGAATCATGAAAAATTCCAGAGAATCTTAACGTCCTCATTTTCCACTACCTCTTCGCGGTGATGTCGGTATCATTTGTCCGTCACTTGGATTCCATATTTTTTGCAGAAACTCCAGTGCAGATTTGTACAAATTTGTCATGACGACCTTTGTATTCTTTTTGAGCAAGTATAAACAAATGTGTGACACTGTTTCAAGAGGTATACCACACAACCTGCACTTATCAGAACAGTCCTTCCCATAGATGTATTTACTTATTAAATTTGTATTTAGTACGTGATTAGTCTGATGAAGTGGTTTCATCGAATTGGGATTCAACTGAAACATGTATGCACATATGTAATTAATAATGTTTATATAATAAACAGACTATATACTGGCTTCAATTTAATAATAACGCATGTTTTATCAGATTTATTCTAGGAAACCAATCAGTACAAAAAATATACGTATACATGTACATGCATACATACATACATACATATATGCATACACACACAGACACACAGACACACACACACACACACACATATATATATAGATATATATATAGTCTTTGAAGTTTTTAACATTTAAAACTATACAAAAAAATATTTTTTATCATTCGTTAGAAAACCATCTAGTCAGTAAGTCATTTAATCACCTTCAATCACTGCATCAACTCGCTCTCGAATTTACTATAATACCAATAATTTATTTTTCAAGGGATCATCAGTTGTTTACCATGAAACACTGTTTCGGGGATTTAATATATATATATATATATATATATATATATATATATATATATATATATATATATATATATATAAAAAGCTAACCATCAATCAGTTAAAAAAGAATACTTTCCTTACAACAAAACCCCATCGACATAATAGATCTCTACCTGATGAAGAGGCGCAATTAAATTTTATTACACACATATATGTACATATATATATATATATATATATATATACATATATACACGTGTATATATATGCATGTATGTATATATATATGCATATATGTATGTATGTATATATATATATATATATATACATACACGTGTATGTATACATGTGTATGTATTACGAAGGTGCTAAAAATAGCTATTGGAATCATGTAAACCATTATAGAATATAAATTATTCCAAATCGTTTTAGAAACGATCGGACGCCAATTCTTTGTTGTAATTGAAGTCATATACAAGTTCGAATGTGGTAATTTTAATTATCGAGACAAACTATACATGCATACATACATACATACATACATACATACATGCATACATTCATTCTTACATACAAACACACATACATGCATACATACATACATATATATATATACGTGTGCGTGTGTGTTATTTCTAAATATACTTACACACACATGTATATATATATAATATTATTTCATGTATATGCACAGATAATCTGTAGGTACTATATTAGATATTTAATTAAATATTACCTCCAACTGAACTAAATACCTTTGGAGTAGTGTCTTACAAATAGAAATATCATTATTATTATTATTATTATTATTATTATTATTATTATTATTATTATTAATATTCGTAGTAGTAGTAGTAGTAGTAGTAGTAGTAGTAGTAGTAGTAGTAGTAGTAGTATGAATCTACATTTTGGTATATAATTATGTTACAATGAAACGTGTTTTTTTTCACCGGAAAATCACTCTCATATGTGTTGATATATATATATATATATATATATATATATATATATATATATATATATATATATATATATATATATATATGTGTGTGTGTGTGTGTGTGTGTGTGTGTCTGTGTGTATGTGTGTGTGATTGTAAGTATATATATATATATTCTTTTATATTGTTGCTGTAATTATATTATATTTATTTATAAAGCTTTAATTTGGATAAAAAAACTTTTGGAAAATATTGGATTGAAGTTTATTTTGTCAGTACATATTAACACATTATTATCAATAGGAACTAATTTTAATATTGACAACCTGATGAGTCGAATGAAGGTAAGAACATCGGGGTTTAGGCAGCAGAACACATACACACATACACATATATATACACATACATATTAATATATATAATATATTTATTTATATAGATAACTATTACATAGTCGCTAGGCAAACTATATATATATATATATATATATATATATACATAAATATAATTAAAATATATATTTTGCTCTACTTTTGTATAGAGCACTTTTATATAAACTCGTTAACCTCCTTAGATTTTTTCCTTTTGACAATAACATGTATATATATAAATATATATATATATGTGTGTGTGTGTGTGTGTGTATATATATATAAATGTATATATATATAATATGTTTATATTTATATAATGCATATACTTATATGTATATATGTTTATATGTATATATATGTACATATATATGCATATCTATACATACATACATACATACATGCATACATACATACATACATACATACATACATACATACATACATACATATTCATAATGAGAGAGATGCATATCAAATTCGGATATTTCGAAATCTTATTAAAAAATATTCCACATGCAAATATTTCTTTTTAAATAAATAAAAAAAATTCTTTTTAATAAAGTATATATTTATTTATGAATATGTACACACGTATATTAATTACATTTAACACAAAGGTATGCCTACATACACTTCTTTATGCATCTAGAATCAAGCAGATAATTAGAATAATATTACCTGTGATCAAATTCTTAAACACAAAAAGGAGAGTTTTTTATCAGTCAATAAATAAACATACATGTGAATTTGTCATATACATACATGTATATATATGTATATACATACATGTATGTATATATATATATATGTATATATATATACATGTATGTATATATATGTATATATATACACATGTATGTATATATATGTATATATATACATACATGTGTATATATACATATATATACATACATGTATATATATATACATATATATACATGTATGTATATATATATACATATATATATATACATACATGTATATATATGTATATATATATACATACATGTATATATATGTATATATATATATACATGTATGTATATATATGTATATATACACATGTATGTATATATATACATATATATATGCATGTATATGTATATATACACATGTATGTATACATATACATATATATATGTATATATACACATGTATGTATATATATACATATATATATACATGTACATATATATGTATATGCATATATATGTATGTATATATATACACATTTATATATACATACCGATATATATATACTATATATATTATATATTATATATATATATATATATACACACACATATATATATATATATGCATATATATATCTATATATATAAGAACTACTCTTGATCAATATTTAAAGTTAATTTCCATGTGTTTCAGTTTCCATTAGCAACGATACAATAAAACATACGCATATCTTCAATGCCAGTCACGGACGACTTTTTTTTTTCAAGCAAAGTACTTATTAATATACACATAGTATACCTTCTTAAATAATAGCATATGTTAAATACACACATACACACACACAAACACACACACACACACCCATATATATAACTGTCGTATAGACGATCGGGTTTCAATCCTGGCTGGAGGTAGTTGCCTGTCTGTCTAGCCGCACTGATGAGCTGTGAAACAGCGAAACAGTACTGTATGTGGATGACTATATATATATATATATATATATATATATATATATATATATATGTGTGTCTGTGTGTGTGTGTTTGTGTGTTTATGTATGTGTGGTTTGTGTGTGTGTGGGTGTTTACATATATAAATATACTATAGAGAAACATATAAAGTATACATACTTAACAATTCTTGGAGATCATTCCAGGCAAGGAAAGAATCGGTCGTTTAATCTTAAAATCCTTTATACGTGTGCGTGTATATCCATGATATCCTGGCTCTCTGATATCTTTTGTGAATACAACATAGACTTTTTCAAAATTTCCTCTTTCCTCGAGTTGTCTTGTTTACAGGTCCTATTTTTCTAGGGGAGATAAGAATTGAGTTGATTGATGGATCACACACACACACTCACACACACTTATATACATATAGAGATTCATATATATACACATATATATATATGTGTATATATATATATATATATAGAGATAGATGGATAGATAGATAGATAGATAGATAGATAGATATAGGTATATAGATAGATAGATGTAGGTATATATATAGATAGATGAAGCATAGGTCGTGATGATTAAGTTTTAGGGAAAAACGTGTGTCCCAACTATGGCTGTAGATGTCGGGAATACGTCTGGATCTTTGGTCGGGTCTGCTGATATTTAAAACAAATACGATTTTCGCTCCGGCCACTAAAATATGAGTATCATGTTTGATTTTCTTCCATGTTGATTTTGGAAGAGCTAGGGAAAATAGTGTTATAGGTTTGTGTGGTGTTGTGTGCTTGTTTGCTAAGCTTGTTCTAATATGTATTTATGTGTGTTGGCCTCACTCTATGCATACTTGTGTGTGTGTGAGAGAGCGAGTGTGTCTGCGCGTGTTTGTATACATGTGTATTTACCAAGCGCTGGCTCCATGTGTACATTCAGCTGTTTGCCCTAGAACATGTGTACATATACATATATGCGTATGCGCATATATCTTTCTCGTGCCTGTGCGCTTATGCCATTGTGATTGCGTCTTTCTGTGTGTAAATCTAAGCGAAAACCTATGAGTTTGGACACGTTCACAAACTAATACACACACGTACACAGACACTCTTATATATATATATATATATATATATGTATATATATATATATATACAAACACACACATACATATATATAATATGAACTTAATACTTATATTACCTTTACTATGGAGGAAAATGAATTTAAAAATGTGTAGGTATATAACTGTTTTTACTTACGTACATGCTTAGCACACATACTGTATGTATAAATTCGAGTATGTATATATGCATATATATATATATATATATATATATTATTTTCTGAAGTATATATATATATATATATATATATATATATAAATACTCATGCCAGAGCAGAGCATCCACGTGCATATTTGGATTAGTTAATCTTGTTATCTTGACATTTTTTTATTAACTTGTATCCAAGTGTGCATGCCGATGGCGAATGTATTTTACTTATATCCAGGTCTACTTGTTAACAACATATACGTCATTTAATAGATGTATATTCGCGGACATTAATAATCTACGCGCATGCGCGCACGAAATGCATGAACTCAGTTTCCACGCTTGACCCTGTGAGTATATATATATATATATATATATATACAAGGGCTCCTTCAATCTTTGACAGACCATGGGTACTCAAGGAGGGTTGCCTGCGCATGAAATTTTTGTGCCAGAGGTGCGCAATCTCCAACCACACCTATCCTGAGTCGACATGATACCTATATATTGTTAAATACCAGTGCCAAGTGAAGTGTATGTACAGGACGACTGGAAACAAATGCCGAGATAAGCGGAGAGCACATACAACGCCAAGAATTCCCAAATTGTCACCCATCTGGTACTAACCAGGCTCAACGTTGCTTAACTTCGGTGATCTGACGAGAACCGGTGTCAACGCGATTATGCTGTGTATGTATATATATATATATATATATATATATATATATATATATATATATATATATATATATATCGAAAGAGACACGCAAACACACACACACACACACACACACACACACACACACATATATATATATATATATATATATATATATATATATATATATATATATATATATATATATATATGAGTCTATGATACAGTGCAGCTATGTAGTGTCGGCACAGGGACAACCATATCGAGCATCTATTAAAGAACAGGTGTTTTTCCTCTTTTACATTAATGTTGTGAAGTTGCTATTAAGTTATGAGTGCACACGTGATTTCCTGTAAGTAGGTGATTTATAAAACAGCTACTGAATGTACACGTACATACACTTAGTCGTCAAACGGTTTACTAAGAAGCAGTTGCCTTGACGAAGTAGGCATGTGTGCTATTTATCTAAACCTTTTTTTATTGCGTGCATATATACATACATTCATGTGTGTGTGTGTGTGTGGGTGTGTGTGTGCGTGTGTGTATGTGTGAGACACAAAGAGTTTCCCATGAGATGTGGGCATGTGCATTCGCCTATACAAGAAAGTGACTGCATGTGTGTGTTCATGCATCGCCACCAGTGCGTATGTGTCTGTTCACGCATATATTTGTATTTGCCTCTTGTTTGTTATTGTGAGTGTATTTATCCGATTCGACTGTGTACATGTTTGCTTCGACTGCAAAGAGAAAGTGAAAGAGAGATACATAGATAGATAGAGAGGAGGAGGAGGAAGGAGAGAGAAAGAAAGAGTTTGTATGTATATTTGATCTTGCAGAATATATTTGTACTTGCGCACGTGTTCATATCTGCGATAAGAAGAGAGAGAGCTGTTCCAATTTTCTCGGAAAGTTTATACACACTGACGATTCTTCGTGTATTCGATTGCACACACGTTTTGTGTACGTGACGGTATACGTGTGAATAACATGCCCGATGTTAGATGTGTGCGTATTTGTCTGTTTGCATGAAGAAATGAATGCGTGCGGTGGAAGGTGTGGATGTGGTTGAATAAATGTTTGCATGGGTACACAACGCTGTTGAGCTCTTGACTGCACCAAATACACACACATGCACACGGTGAAACGCACATTTTCACACTAGCAAATATAAACACAGATATTTCCCGCGTTTTTATTTTTATTTATTTATTTATTTGTTTATCTCTCAGTACTACCTTCTCTCCTATCGGTTGATATCTCTTTCGATCTATCATTTAAAATTCCTCTGTCATTTTTATCATTTCGTTTGAAGAACAGCAAAAAAGAACAAAGACTAGTAGAACAAGAAAAGACGAGGAGCAACAGAGGCATATGTAGAAACAGAAACAGAAGAAAAGAGAAAAGGGAAATAGCAGAAGAAAACAGAAGCAAAAGAAGCAAAGACCATCATGCACGTTTCAGATTAAAAGAAGCGCCATAATCTTTCCCTGATTACGCATTCTTTGAGCAATTCCATTGAACGAGAAAAATAAACGACGAATAATTAAACTAGATCTACCTATATCTCCCAGAACATTTCCATTTATCAAAAAGCCAATCCAATTCTCATACCAGAAATAATAGCTGTTCATAGAATATATATATATATATATATATATATATATATATATATATATATATATATATATATATATATATAAACTTCTTAGCATCATGTTTAAGAAAATAAACGGAAAATCTAGCTGTATTTTTTGTCACCTAGCTTGCCTTTATATATCAATATATCTCGTTAAATAAACTTTTTTTTTGTCACATATCCTACGGAGAGGACATTTAATAAGAATTGAGGGATTGCTATTGAGACCAACATAAAAAAAAACACAACCAGAACAAAAAGCTACATACGGGCGAAGATGGTAGAATGTAGACTCTGTGAAAAAAGGGACGAAACTGTAAACACTATTATGACTGAATACACCAATCAAGCCTAAAAGGAATATAAACATATATGCGGCTCGCTACGAGAAGCTATCCCCATCTATTTCTATATTTGTTACGAATAATGCACGTGACTGCACTTTAAATATACCAAAAAAAATGAATCAATCGAAGCCAGTATTGAATAATGCAGTGCATAAATTATCTGGGACCTGCAGAAACAGATGGAAAGAAAGTTAATTTAAGCAGGAAAGCCAAATGTGATAATAGTAAATAAGAAAGAGAAAATCCTGCCAAATAGACAAGTTCTTTATCAACGTAGTTAAATTGACGAAGCTGAAGAGGGCTGGAAACCTAATCAAATACATTGAGATTGACATAAAGATAACCAGAAAATGCAAAATTTAAAAAAAAAAAAACTTTAATAATTTTCATGCTTTCCGAAATACTGGAAACAGTTTTAAAAAGGGGGGGGGGAATAATACAAAATATATCAGCGATGAAAACAACGTAATTAATTTAGAAAAATTATTAGATGCGGAAACCAATTCTCACCGACCAATTAAAGATGAGATGAAATATATGCCAACACAATGCTGAAAAACCTGTAGTTTTTAAGAACCATCACTAAGCGCAGGAACCAATTGACATCGCAAGGTAACACTTCCAACTCATAGGTTAGATAAAAAGGACAAGTCAGGACATTGCTGAAAGAAACCAAATATTAAGAGAATCCTCGAACACGGAAACCAATTTGTATAGGAAGATGATACTGCCTAATTACAGCTGAGATAAAATACAACCGACGATACTGCTGACAACAGCCTACATATTTAAACAGATCTATGAGGACAGACAAAGATTTACATAGCTAGGTGAAACTGCTCAATCACAGGTAAGATGAAATACAAGCACAACAATGCTGAAAGAAGTCCAAAGCATTAAGAACAATCCTTGACTGCGGAAATCAATCTGTATAGGAAAATGACATTGCACAATTATAAATAAGATAAAATACAAGCCAGAGCGCTGCTGAAATTAACCTATACATTTAGCAAATTAATTGAGTGCTTACAACAATTCACAGAACTGGTAACATTGGTCAATCGCATATCAAATGAAATATATGAAAATGTGCTGCTCACAAACAGTCCACATTTTGAGCAATATCAGAGCATGAGGAAATTAAATTAAAAAAAACAAACAAACTACATCACCTACTACATACCATATAGAATGATGCTGCTGAACTTAATTAGTGATATGGATAAAAATAATAAAAGAAACCAAAGGTAACTCCATATATATATATATATATATATATATATATATATATATATATATATATATATAAAGTAAAGTATTGTTAACAACGAAAAAAACATGAGGCGTAAAACAAATATACGACTGATCAGCGCTTTTAAACGATAGAAAAATAAATTTTCTATTGATTTGCATAGTTTTAAACTTCTGAAAGTATTCGTGAACTTCGTTACTTTCACGTAACCGATGACGGTTTCTGTTTCTTATTTTCTTTTTGATCTGGTTGCTAGTTTCATGCTTTCAAAGATTTAGAATAAATGAAGTGTCTTCTAGTCTGACTAGAAACAACCTCGCGGATGTAATGCCCGTGGTATTGTAAGCTTATATTTTTAAATACATTATAAGCCTGAAGGGATTCGTCGTCCTCTAGTCGTCTCTGCCTTTACATGTGGCAAGCAAGGATGTGCCAGGCGCAAAACTGCAAGTCAGCGAAGTAAAAGTGATAGTATTTATTCTGCGTCATCACTATGTTCTCCGCCAAACTTTGCGTACAACCACTGAGGTTAGGTACTTTTATTGTCGCAGGTCAACTCTTGCTAATCTGTCCAACGAGGAGGACATTGTGCTGACCAAACGCTCCTAAGGCATGAATATTTTTAGCTCTATGCAGAAATCCGACTTGTCTAATAAACAAATTAGACGCAGCCGTTTTTGAGACAGTAAAAAAAGTGTTCATTTCTTGTCCTAACAAACATCACGAACTTTCTTTTATTCTCCTTTTTCATCCCAAAACAAGGCATATTGCCAGTTGGGCATAAGAGGCTACTATTGTGTTTAACCAAACATTGGGAAGTTGAATAACGACATTTCTGTTCACATTACATTTAAACTTCTGCAGATTTGTAAAGTCAAGGGAGCAGGAAACAGGAAGGAAATTCAAAAGTTTTACAGTCCGAGGGAAAAACTATTAGAATTTCAAGTTGTTTTCCCGGCATTTAAGAACATCTACAGTTAAAAAAGTTCTGATTTTTGTTTCGGTTTGGATTTAGTTAAGGACATATTAGAATTAAAACATTTTCTGAACTCTGTCTAAGAATGCGGAAGTTGTGACAGATGAAGCAGCCGAGATGTTGCAATCAATGGATGGGCGATTTGTTGCTTTATAAAAATGCTAGTTTTCTAACACGGTAGTGTGAGCCCACCTTCTTTCAGTTGATTTGTTAATGCGATGTATGTGTTTATTCCAATTCATGTTATTTGTTATGACAATACTTGGTTGAGAAGGAGTTTGTAGTTCTTAAAAGAAAACTGCTCTGTCTTAGTAGCATCCATTTACAGCCCCATTTCACTGCTAACTAAAAGTCATTTCATAACATTTATGCTCTAGCTTTGAATATGTGTACAATCGTTTTTCCATCATATGTCTTTTAGAGCGTTGTATCATCAGCAAAACACCCATCTCGGATACAATTTTATCAAGAAGACCGAAGGAATAAAAAAAAAAAGATAGAATGCGACCGAGACACATCTGCATTGTAAAGTATTCGACAAAAATATAATAGGATTTAATTATCATAAGAAGCCCTTCATGTCAGACCTTGCCAAAGGCTTTAGATATAACAAGGTCAATAGACGTACCTTCTCTTGCCTTGTTCATTGCATGGTATATACATCCAGAGATAACGGTTAAAATATCCGCAGTGGAACAACCTTTCTCGTGGTCAGAGAGAAGCTTAGCATTTCCAAGATGATGAACTGGCTCTTGCTTTATTAACGACGATTACAATGAGAAGGAGGAGGAGAAGGAGGACGAGCAAAAGGCGATTTATGGAGAGATACTTGAACATGTCAGTTCTTTCGCCTGAATTCCTGAATACTGGTACCACTGAGGCAATTTTCCAGCTATCAGCGAAGAAAGAATAGGCTAGCCATTTGTTGAAAAATTTGAAGAGCACAGGGACAAACTCAGCGAAGCATTTCTTTATTAGTATAGCAGGGATGGGATTAGGACCATACGCCTCGGAAGTGTATCGACTTTTTATATTATCAACGACATAAGAAGGGATGATTTTCAGATCTGCGAGCGTAACTTCTGCCCACAAAGGGAAACTAGAGAGGGAGTGCTTTGTAGGGTATAGGATAGTCAGCTTAGCCTTCTCGCTTGGCGTGCAAGCAACGTCATGGTTATGAGGTAATGAAGGAATTATTGATTTCCATTGTTCACTAAACTATTATAAACTTTCCAAAGATCACGAGTTCCTAATTTCTGCGACTCGATACGTTTCCGTGTCATTTCGGTATGCCTTTTTTTGACTGCCAGCATTTCACTCTTACAATGAGTAATCGCTTTCCGTTTAATTTAAAAGAAGACGATAACAAAGTTCTCTAACTGAACTATAGTTTACAATCTACAAAAGTGGCCCAATATGGATCCAGCTAGTATTCATTGAAAATTTTAACGCTATTATTTTTTAAAGATAACAACAAAATATTACTTGATCTTTTTATATTTAATTTGTGTACCGCAGACATGACGATGATGACAAGCTGGATATAATTTCTTCTGGTTAATGATTTTCTTTTGCTTGTTATAGTGCATAATGTACCAATAGCAAAAAAAAAAAAGAAGAAAAACTTCGAATACAAAACGCGATGCATCTAATTTCTTTAAATTGAGATGTTGGTTATAATTAAGAATGTCTGCTTATTTTGATAACCAGCTTCTGTTGTCTATTAGGCTGGGTAATTAAACATGATCAGTCGGAAAACAAATTAATTCTTAACATAGGGAAAGACAGGTTTCCATGTATAAGAGGATAACATACTACGTTAAATCAAAATTCTCACGTGGTAGTTTCCGTAAACTCGCATTTTGCACATATATATTCTCGCTCGTGGGCGATCAAGAACGAAATCAAATAAAGTTTCTTTTATATATACATATTCCATGCTTCGTCATTTTTATCATCGTCGCCTTATTTCTGTAATAACCGTCGTCTCTTTTAGTGATCGGCGGTTCTCTGTTTTACTGACTCGTCTGAGCTTCAATCTATGAGCCTTCTTGCCGAACTGTCATAAAAAGCAATCCACTAGCTACAAGAACCATCAACAGTTTTCGCCCATTAGCTACATGTGCTTAAATCTAAACAGATTCTATGAAAAAAGCTTTTTTCTTAGAATTTCACACCTATGAAACTGTTCCGCTGGTCTGCTTTCCAGCTGACTACAATATGATCCTTTTCAAGTCTAGTGTAAAAAGTTCTTGTGGAGCCGCCCCTAAATAATATATTTCTACCTCACTCCTACCACTAGCTACTAAAGTGCTGTATTCTCAGTGACTACCGTACATTCATTAATCCTTATCCCCGAGTGCCTTCGGACCTTGAAAAGTAGTGACTCCCATGTAAAACAAAGGAATAACTACTCATGTATAAAACCATAATACGGACTTTCAGATTTAAAAAGCAAATTATTTATTTAGAGAGAAAGAGAGAGAGAGTTTACTCATCGAAGGAGGAACTGCCTAACTAGAATTAATGTTTCTTTTTCTAACATCGAAATTGAGAGACGTAGACGGGCAGAGACGTCGGCAACATCAGCTCAAATCATTACATTCTTGGAACATCTAGTACTACTTCTCGAAAGAGACTGACTCATTCACACTAGCTAACTCAATCTCTACCCATCGGCGCAGGGTTCCAATATACAACTGGAAGAAGATAATCAATTATAAGAAGGAGCCCTATCTTGCTCGTCGTCATCGTTCCGTTTGTGGAGTGGAAACCAGAATTTATAAAGGGTAGGAAATATTCAGCTGAATCGATAAAATGAATAATAAAAGAATGGACATATAATTTCTAGACTTCGACTTACATTAATTGATTGAAAAATTTATAGTAATGACGATGTCATATTATGTAAAACAGGATTTGATGCCTGGATGCACAACATATTAAAACTGAATCGGGTTCTTTTTTAAGAAGAGATATCCAGAAATTCTTAGGCATGGTATATTTATGGTGTAAACACGAATAAAGAAAGCCACCTCAAGTTCCGAAACTTCTAACCGAAGTAAACTGACTTTACAAACTAAAACACAGCTTAGACTTAAATTAGGGTTACTTTAGGGCTAGTTTACAGTTAGGGTAAAAAATAAAACCAAAAGCCACCTTTGGTTTGTAGTGCGTAGATTGTTTGTGAAGTTCGTTAATGTTCGCTAGTCTTGCAATTGTTCGGTGAAATTCTGTATTGACGATGTAAGTACTGCAATTTTCTTGGATACCTATTATTAAAATAGCACCTTAATCGATAACAGGATTTGCGTCATTCTGATGAAGTATTTTATTTTTAGTTAAGCACATTTGTCGTGCCGTCAATATCCTAAATGACCTACTTTTCTTTTTGAAATGAACTTTTCACGCACCACCCGGAAGGCATCCACAACGTTTGGAAGCTACGGCCTAGTTGATCAAGACGTTTCCACTATACCAGTGAAAGGTGACGATGGCTAAGTGGGTAACGATACGGACTGACAAACGGGGCGTGCAAAGTTCGTATCCAGTTCGTTTTATAGAGAATCTTTCACTTAAGGATCCTGGCAACCTCCCCATGGCCTCTCTCGTAAGTACCCGATGTTTTTCTAGAAACTAATTCCAATATCAGGGACACGAATGCAAAGATAGAATCATGTGATTCATTTTGAACCAATAAATAATGCACATCACATCTCACAGTGCACATATCTAAGAAGTAGTCAAACTTCGTCAATAAAGACGACCAAAAGTTGGCGACGCTCCATCAACTAACGCGAAAGTCATTAGCCCGAGACACAAGAATATATGAACGAATATGAGGGCTACCTTATTTGGTTTCTGCACGGGAAAGGTTGGTTACAAAGAAGGAGCTGGCAAAATCCAAGGCAATCCCTAAGTTGTGGAAGCGATTAGATTTATTTCCTTTCCAATATAGGGAGATATAGCTCATGGTCGAAAGGCGGGGAAGTTAGGGTACATTTTTTATAAGCAAAGTTTTCCCCCGGCTCCAAAACAAAACCTAGTTAAAGGTATTATGGAAGTAGCTTGTTCCTTGTTTAGAGAGGTCTGTGGTCATGTGCAGTTCTATGAGGTCCACCTTCTCATGCTTTTTATTCTCATCCTTTGGAACGGAGAGCTAAAGTTACTTGTCTTAGATGCCTGAGGCAGGAAATGCGTACTGGGCTGCACAGTACTTTCATCTCGGGTACTAGTTTTTCAAATACCAGATTCGGACCCTTGAGTAAAATAGTCTAAAACGGATTCGTTAGATTTTTCCAACGGGGCGGGGGGAGCGCCTAGGTGATCAACAATAAACCAATCCCACTCCAAAGAAATGATTTACTGCTTGGGAGTGTGAAGTAAATAGGGATGGACCGGAATATATCTCATCCCAATAAAACGAAAAATGTTGGCCTCCACAATTAATTCAACAGAAATAATTGTGGAGACGCACCTCGGTTGGCATGAAAATGAGAGCTGCAGTCTTGAGTTAAGGATCTCTTTAATAATAACAAGCGCGCCCCAGGCAATCAGCAATAATCCAACCACTCCTCAAAAAGAGGGATTAATGCTTGGGAATGTGCACCTGTTAAGGCTTTATTCTGACGAAATGGAACTCGTAGTTTCGAGTCGACAGTTTCGTTTCTGCTTTTAATCTCTTCTGTGATTGGAGACAATGACTAACATTAAATAAAATTTGTAATAGCTGAACTGATACTGTATTTGAAAATATGAAAAAATTATGTATTTTAATAAACGAAAAGTATATTTATTAAATAAAAATTGAAATATATTAAAAATTCAATTCATATGTATTCACACACAGCCACACACACACACGCAGACACACACACATACATACACACACACACACACATATATATATATATATATATATATATATATATATATATATATATATACAGATTGAAACGATAAAGTTGTCGCCATAGAAAAGATGACATCATTCCATTTCCGTTTGATGAAGAATCGGCTTTCTTTTTTTGTTGAAGACCATCTACTAATTGGTCAGCTTTGTATGGTTATGTACAAATCCCCAGAAAGATAGAAAGCTTCTATCATGTATAAAAGTTATACAATGTTCAACAAGAGTGATCAGAGTTATGCCGCTCTACAACCCATGCTCTTTAACGACCCAAGTTATGAAACAGAACGAAGCCAGCACCCTCACAATGCAAATCCGGATAGTTTAACGCTTGAGGGTACAGCGCAACGGATCAAACGATCCACTGTTATGGTCTTTTGTATGGTTTCAAGTGAGGGCCACATAATGCCACTTCACATCTTTGAAGTCAGCTTGAAATTTAACACCATAGTATATACGAATGTGCTGAAGAGTGTGGTGGTCCCCAGGTGCCATCGGCTGGCGGCTGGCGGCTGGCGGACCCAGAGTATGACAGTAGGGCTCGGCACCGGTGGACAAGTCCAAAGAGACACAGGCTTGGCTTCAGAAGGAGTGCTACGATATTGTACCCTTCACTTACTGCCCCACGTCTTCTCTTGATCTGAACCAGCTGAACTACTTCGTTTGATCATATATCGAGAACATCACCTACATGACCTTCCACAACACCAACCTGATCGCCGCTATCCGCCAATGCACCCAGTTCAAAACCCTTATCGAGGCGGTGATTGATGCAGGTCAATTGAATAAATGGCAGCTCTACTACACAACAAAAAAGTGATATACACAAAGATTGAAAAAATATTTTACCAAAATAACACACACACACACCATATATATATATATATATATATATATATATATATATATATATATATATATATATATATCGTTAAGCTACATTTCCCCCTCAACAATTTTTTTTTAAAGAGTTAATAGAAATACTATGAAATAAAGCTACAGTTACAGCAATAAAAAATGATTAAAAAAAACATAAGAAAACACAGAATGTAACCGTAGTAAAAAAATAAAAACATGTAGTTGTATCGATAGATCTTAATTTCCCCTCAAGCAGAAATGTCTTACGACCTCTGTTATAGGTGACATTAGAGCGAAGGAGGATCCTACCACTACAAATTCTACATAGGTAAAACAAGCTATCCTTTCTAGCAAAGATATACTAGCCATAACAGAACCCAAATTATAGTCAAAAGACATTATTGGCTTCATATTACAGTTAGCTAACATTACTGGCTTAACATTAATTTTTAGCTAGGAAATCTTTAAAAAAACAGAATTTATCAATCACTCAATTACCCTTGTTATCTTTGCTTGAATGAAAAACTCTTTATCACAAAATTTGAAGATAGGGACAAACTCTTAAATAAGAAACAGGAAACATGAATTAATGGAAGGCATTACAAATTTCATCTCCTTAGTCACTTACGTACTCCTCCTCTTTAGTCCTTACCAAACATGCTTCTAAGACTACCTATACTAATATCATACGGAAATGAACCTTTTCACTTGAATCTCCACAAAGTTTCATGTAAGCTACATTTATATCTACGCCATCTCTGTTAGTACCACTCCTGAAAATCATTCCATATGACTATACCCATTACTCCCAAAAAATTCCCCTACATACTTTTAATATTTATTTATTTTCCTCAATTCATACACTGTGATACTAGTACTTTGCATATGCATCTATGTTATATGCCTATTAATTCTTCCTTACAGTTTTGTTAATGACGTTTACTTTAAATAGAAATATTCGGCAAAATTAAGTTTATATGTACGTGTTCTTTTGCACGCCTTTTACATTCATACTATAAAAATGCTATCACATTTAGTACGACTTGACACAGACAATAAAAGATCAGAATTACTAATAATCTTAAACTTCAGCTTCATTTTTTTTAACTTTTTTCAAATCAAATTAACATTTTACTATATTACACCTTTAACCATAACTTCCAAATTGCCAACTCTAATCTTTGACTAGTTCTAACGCTTCTCAACCACTGAGTACATTATAAATTTTAAAAAATAACGAATATGCACCGTTATATAAACATAAACGTGAATACTAACTCTGTTATACGGTAATTTAAATTTACTCCAAGTAATTATCGTATATATATATATATATATATATATATATATATATATATATATATATATATATATATATATATATATAAGAGCAAATAGTCAATAACACATGTTAAAAACAATTTGAAAAAGAGTTTAAAACATATTTAATTTGAAAAGTAAACACTAAATAAGTGGATAGTCCTCAATCCGCGGAGTTTCGAAGAAATATTTTCCTTCTCATCAGAGGGTAGGATTTAGCAAAATGCGGGATCGGATTTTGCATGCAAAAGTATTCGATGAAACTGCAAGTAAATCAAAGGTCTTACTTGATAACAAAAAATGAAGCATAGAGAATAGAGTGAAGGAAAAGGTGATTTCACGTGAATTGATAGTCTGGTGAAAGGTAACGTATCCAATGACGGTAATATCCAAAAATGTAAATCCAAGAAAGTTTTATTTTATTGTATTATATATATATATATATATATATATATATATATATATATATATATATATATATTTAAAATACAATAAAATAGATATATATATATTTTATATATATATATATATATTCATATATATTTATATGAAACTCAGCGTAAATTGGAAAAAAAGCTCAATGAACATAAAATATATATAAAAATAGCAATTCTCTAAGTGCATTATTCTCTGATTCATTGCAATATAATCACACCTTTGACTTTAAACAAGCAAAAGTAGTTAAATTTATTTCAAATAAACCACGCCGGAGACTTCTGCGCTTATCGCAATTTCAAGCACTATTAAACAACGTGGAGGTTTCTATAACATAGCACCATTAATAAGTAAACTTTTATTAAAAGAACATTATTTAACTGTAGATACAGGTTAACTTTCTCACACCATTCAAACACCCTCTGTAATGATTAACACATAATCTCAATCAATAAATTACATAAAAAACACTCATTTCATTTCTGTTACAAACTTATATTTGAATTTCAACAGATATATCTTTTTCCCAATACGAATATTAACTTGCGTTCATAGTTTTAAAATTACATTAACGACTATATGACGTCACAAAAATTTCCTTCTCTTTAACAGCGTCAGCCCTCCCCCTCCTTTTTGAATTACCAACGTCTTTTTTCCGTTTCTCTGAAATAGAACTGCGTCACACTGTGCACGTGAAACATTTTCAAATATTTTGTACTGTTTTTTTTGTTTCTAAATCTCATTCATCCAGAGGAAGTCTCGAAATAAAGACGAAACGTTGATGAACACATAATACGGTTTGTTCCTTTTTATTCTCTCTCTCTCTCTCTCTCTCTCTCTCTCTCTCTCTCTCTATATATATATATATATATATATATATATATATATATATATATATATATATACCTTCAGATCAATTAGCGTTAGTACTATTTTGATTTATTCTCTCTCATTTATAGTTTACAAAATACTTTCTATTTTTTGAAATTCATTATTTTTTATAGTTTTAATTTTTAAATTTTACCTTGGACACTTTAATCACATCATTATTATCATTATAATCCATCCTAATCGCTATTTATAAACGAATAATCAATATAACTTTTATTATAGATTATTATTATCAATTATCATCACTATCACAGTTACTAACCTGTTTATTCCACAAAGATTTTTATTTTTAATAATTATTATCGCAATTATTATAGTTTATTATAAACTAGCGGCGCCTGTGGAAATTTCACAGGGGACTTTTTCATACGTAATATATTCGTGTTGGCATTCTGTAGATGTTAGGCGTAAATGAAAATGCTCTGATATTATTGCAGCTCTTTTGTTAAAACTGCAAAAGCATGAATCTAAGCTAACAAGGACAGCGGGCGTAACCCGGTCGTAAAGTACGCTTAAATATGATATTTTAATTTCTGTAAATTTCGTATATATTATTATAGATTTAATGTCCGATCAATTTTTTTATAGTATAAAGTATAAAAAAATATATTCATATGAGTGAATGTATCAGCTTGAATCGCAACCGATATATATATATATATATATATATATATATATATATATATATATATATAATTGTGTTCCCTCAGCTGTAATCGAAATCAAAACCAGACTTATGAAAAATTCTTGATAAAATTATTTATAAAAAGTAAATTACTGAAGTGCCATCAGCTATAATCGAAACTGAAACTAAAAATTACGAAGGATTCTTGGTAAAATTATTTATAAAAAAATAAATGACTTGTGTGCCACTAGCTATAATCGAAACCGAAACCAAAACTTATGAATACTTCTTGATTAAATTATTTATTACAAAAAAATTGAAGTTCATTACAATTAAATGGATGTAACTCGGATGTAAGCGTGACACACAAAATAAATAGCAAACACGCTATCTTAATAACATATAGATAGTTATATCTAAGCATGAAGGTATATACATCTTGAGATTATTATTATTGGCTCACATGGAGCTTTCACACAGGTCAACAAACGATCTGATTCGAAACCTGTGGTATTCTCTGGAAGCTGAGTGGCAACAAGTCTCCCCAGACGTCCAGCCCTCTCCAACTCCTTCGATAGGATTTGCAAATGAATTTGCATCATCGCAACAGCCGCTTACCATTGATTTCTCGCTGGTAGTGGCCATTGGTTTATACTGGAATTTGAGTGACACTCAAACTCCCCAAGGTCCCAGTTCTCTTTGCGCTTGTCCAGCCGAGGTCTGGTTGGCGCTCGCTCCTCGGTATTTCAATCTTTATTGACCCTTCTCGGCCCTTTGGTATCATTTTTCATTTGGGGGGGGGGTCGGTCATGAAACAATGGGGGGAATGCATGATGGGGTGTGTAGAACTTGTAAATATGCAGTTTCGGTGTTCTTCATTCCCTGTAACGCTTATTCGTTATATTGTCTTGTATTATTCTCCGCATTCAAGGGTTTTCCTTAATATTTCAGTCGTTTTCATTATCGTTAGTCGTTGTACTTTTGCAGTTATTCCTCTGATTCCAATTTCTGACATTTTTTTTCGAAGTTTTTCGGGATTGTTCCTAGTGCTCCTACAATTACCGGTACTATTTGGGCTTTCTTCATCATCCAAATCCCTTTTAACTCTCTGGCTAGCTCTGTGTATTTGCTTCGTTTTTCCTTTTCTTTCATACTCACCCTGTGATCAGCTGGGACTGCAAAGTCCACAATTTGACAGGATTTTTCTTTCTTGTTAATTATTACGACATCTGATCTTCTTGCTTGGATGGGTTTGTCCGTCTGTATGTCCATGCCCCATATGATTTTGTGGTTTTCGTTTTCGAGTGCTGTTGCAGGTTTATGCTTGTACCATTTGTCTGTACGCTCAAAATGCAGTCGTTTACACAATTCCCAGTTTACCACCCTCCCAACTTGATCATGCCTGTTTTTGTATGCCTTTTGAGCAAGCTTGCTGCATTCGCTTACTATATGGTTTATCGTTTCGTCTCTTTGTCCACAGAGTCTGCATTTGCTGTTTTCTTGTGTTTTATCGATCCTTGCTTTGATATGGTTGGTTCTTATCGAGTTATCTTGTGCTGCAGTTATTAGAGCTTCAGTTTCTCGGTTTATATGTCCTTTTCCCATCCATGTCCAGGTGTTTTTGTTATTCTCATCTTTTGTCATTCTTATGAATCTTCTGTGGAATTATTATTATTATTATTATTATTATTATTATTATTATTATTATACAACAAGAAATAAGTAAAAAAGCTGTGATGAGAGATGCTGGTAAAATTGGCGGGGATGGGGGACGTGTAGGAAAGAGAAAGAGATGTTTTAAAATGCACCATCCAAATTTTTTTATTGTTTTCCCTTTTGCTTTCTATCTTTTTTCTTTTTTACTTTCTTTTCTTTTTTCTTTTCATCCTTGCGTTTTTTTTTCCTTTTCTTCCCTATCTATTAATCTCTTTACAAATGTATGTAGAGATTGTAGTGGTGGAGCGGGAATGGGCAAGTAGCTAACGTAAGTTGTACACTTTCTAGCCACGGAAAATTCGAGTAAAATTAAAAGCATTTTTATAACGGAACATTTCCGAGTAATTCTTAACCATTTTTTACATAGATATTGCAAAAAGTTGTCAACTTCACATTACCCTGCTAATTGGTGCATTAGTATATTTAGGATTTAGGGCGGCTATCATACGCACATACATATACCTTTCTTTCATTAGCTCTATCGAGGGTTTTTTCCCTCCATCCTGTCTTCTTTATTCCAATATCTCAATACAGATCCTAATCAACACTCCTATTAGATCTTCTTTACATACAACCAAATCTTATTATTTATTCCTATTTTTAAAAAACATTAGACAGAACCTCCTGATATTAATTCCCATTACGTGGAAGATATTATATTTTTACTTGCAAACATTGCTTTCCTATAAGCTGTATCTTCTGTAGAGGTCTCTAGTTACTAGTAACTTGCTGACCGAAACATGTTCATGACTGTGTAGCAAATTATAATATATATATATATATGTGTGCGTGTGTGTGTTTGTGTGTGTGTGTCGCCACTTCGATAATAAAATTTTAGGAGTGTAACAAAAAGAAAAAAATTAAAGTTAAATAATTAATATCTGTATTCAAAACCAATATGCAAATATCAGAAAATTCCAATCGAATGTCCTGCTCCATCGGTAGGTCGAGGGCAGGCCCAAGGCGTTTTCTATAAGAAAGTTCGATGAAGAGGTGTTCGTAAAGTCTACTCAATTTAGCTTGCTTCCTGGTGTGGCATTAGCAGAATAAGGTTGTTTCCGTTGATCGCTGTTGTTGAGCACCACACATTCATTTCGTTTGAATTAGATAATTACTGTTGGAATTCGTTTCCCCAATATCTTTCTAATTGGAATGTTTGTCTAAGAAAAATAGCGGACATTTACAGGTGTGGCTATGGAAAGATTCACAGCATCCCTAAGTTAACGTGTTTCTGTGAAAGGAACTGGATTTGAACCGGACACACCCATTTTGCAATTCGTGTCTTCAATCACTTAGTCACCGTCACTTCCCAGAACAAGGCTGTTAGGGAAGACGCGCATAAGAGAGCCTATGCCATTCCATGACGATCGGCTGGCGTACGGATGTTTCAAGAAGGACGGTATATTTCGATTGCTTGCGGTTTTCTCCAGTCGCTATTACATACGAGTATCTAGTCTTGTTGTGTACCTATTTACTATGCCTCCCCACGGGACAGAGTTAGACACCAGGGTCGTTTTTTAACGGGGAGGAAAGAAAATTTATTAACGTGGAGAATAGAAGATTTATTGTACCTATTTACTATGCCTCCCCACGGGACAGAGTTAGACACCAGGGTCGTTTTTTAACGTGGAGAAAAGGTACAAAAATAAAAATTGTCTCAGTCGTGAAGGACTGATCCTCCACCGAAAGAGAACAAGAAATGGAAGTGCAGCATCTGAAGAACAGATACTACACTTTGATCTTGGCTATAAGGCCTTGTTGTGTATATTATTATATAAACAAGTGCGAGTTTTTTTTAATGAATGTTTTTTCGTTCTTACTTATTCAGATATTTCTCCCGTTTTTTTTTTTTTAAATCTTTACTAAATTGTTGTGTTATCAGTTCTCACGATTTTCTATCGTCAGGCATTCCTTGAGACTTTAGAAGTGAACAGGAAAAGGACGTCCTAAAGCGCCTATAAAATGACAAAGTACTAGAAAAAAAAATAACACGAATAAAATAAAATTAATAGATAAGACATCAAAAAGTAAAATAAATACGTACATAAGCAATAGAGAAGAGGATTAAAATGGAAGCCTTCCGTTTCCTTTGATTAATAAAATCCAGTTTCCGGATTATTCAGCTTCTAAAATTTACACATCCCCCCCTTTCTTAATATTTTCTTCCATTCAGACCCTATCAAGTACTCAACCTCAGTCTACTCTATGTCCTGAGCATGATCTTAAACAGCATTCCATTGTGATGTTCTCATTGCCGTTTTCTCTCTTACTCCACCTCCCTCTCTCTTTAGCTCGGTCCTGGATATGACCTTAAACTATATCCGATGGTGAGGTCCCAGTTTGCGAGCTTTGGGAAGTGTGGAGCCACCCTTTAATTGCCATTGCTCCTAGGTTCACTCTGACCTAGAGTGGTAGTACCTGTTAGGGTCCCACCTATGGGTTAAATAGAAACCGAATTGAAAAAACAAATATATTCTATTAAAAAAATCTTTCCTTAAAATAACTGGATTCGCCATTAAATAACCTGAACAGGGTTGATATGCCGTAAAACAACTAACTAACCAACCAACCTGTTTAGCTCTCTTTCTCATTAACAATGTTCAATTTATGAACATCTATGAACAAAGTTTATTTCCTAGAACTTTCCATACGTGGAACAAGATACCACGAGGTTGTTTCCCAAACGACCATAGAATGGCCATTTTCAAGTTAAATGTACACAAATACTTGTCTGCCCATTCCACCCATCGTTTTCAATCTTCTGGCGGCGATGATCGTCGAATAACTGATGATTCTTTAACTATTATTCTTAACCATAGCTGCCGGGCCTTGATAAGTGTTGACTTATTAAAGAACAAGGAATGTGTATACATTTGTATTCAGACCTTAGTTATTATAGCATGCAGAGCCAATACAATCCAGTAATACTTATCAGGTTTCAATTCATGATTTCATGATAAAATATACCGTTTTCAGAATATAAAAAACTACGTTTACAAAATTTAATACATAAGTATTTTAAAACAGTATATGCTTGAAGCCTTAAAAAGGAACCTCTTCGAGTAATATTCATTTCTTTTTAAATATGTTCTTTCAGCAAACTTAGTTTTCATGAACAAAGTTTTTTTTTCCAAATAAATCCCGTCTATAAAACGCATTTTCATGGAAATTGCTCCAGATAATACATAAAGTCATATGATATTAGAAAAAAAACTAAAATAAATACTAAACCAAACTAAAAAAAAATAGTTAAATTTTAACGCGGCCGTTACACTCGAACCGTGTCGTTTAATTTCAACAACTCGGACCGACACATTGTCGGGTAGTTCGTCGCAAAAGAAACAACCGCACACAAAAAAGAAAGGTATACAAATCCGATCCGGCATATTTTTTAAAAGTGCAAATGAAAAACATTTATTTGTGATTCTTCCAACAATTACTCATGTCGTTATCTTTTAAAAGCCTTTTCGCACACATATGTGCTTTACATGCTCTGTCATATTACATGTGCTTTTTAAAAGTCTCTCTCTGTGCCACCTGACGATAGCCAGAGCTTTCTTTCCCTCGACAACATACCTCCATCGTTCTTGGAAATCAAGTTGCTCCTCTTTTTTCTCGATCACGTGCTGAGGTAAGAAAGAGTTACAAGGTCGCTGAAAATAAATCCAAGACCCACTTTATACTATCATAATTACCAAGAGACTAACTTATTGCAAATACGGGGATTGTTCATATGTATTGTGGACAAATTCTCGCCAGGTACCGTCCTCATAAACAATCAAAATTAGTTAATTCTAGCCATCATTTTCAATCATCTCATAATACTTTTCATCGTTCACCTGTCAATTTATGCATCACGTTAACTACTATTATCGAGTGGTTTTTAGTCTGGATTAGTGGAGACTCCTTATTAATTAAAATTATTTAAAAAAAAATAGGATTGGATTTCGCATAAACTACTTCAGCAAAGTTTAGGAGTACAGTAAAGCAAATGAAACTAAGAAATATAAAGGAACAAAACTCATTTGATGCGGAATAATTTAGTTTGTTTGAAGAACAGGTAAAAAATTGCATTCTCACTTTCTTTAAAAGAGACACAGCATAACACATAAAAAAATATTAATGTTTCAATAGCTGAGTTGTGGGGTCGGAGTAAAAGCTCTGAATCTGGTTTGCGAACCAAATATTGCATATTGCTTTAATAATACTCGAGCAGATATCGAAACCAACACCTAAAGACAGAGAGGCAAGTACGGTAACCATTAGACCAGCTTTACAGGATAATAAAACGACTCCTGCAAGCTTTGGTATTCTCAATAGCAACATACGGAGCAGAGGGATGGATTGTGAAGAAAGTCAACAGGCGGAAAATTGCTGTTTTTGAATTGTGGTTCTATTGTAGAATACTTCGTGTAAGTGGGGCGGACAAACGTACAAACGAATGGGTTCTGGAGAAAATTGGACCATGCCGAAAAACACACAAAACAACTGTGTATTTAAAAAATTAACAGTAACCGAAATCAGAATCAGAATTGCTAATTGTATCAGAATCGGGAAAAATATTGAAATCGTTCCATCGTGCAGTTCCATAATATTGTAACGTTGATTAAATGTTTTACTATGGTTTAACACAAGCGTAATTCTTTTTTTATGCATACAAATACTTTCACTACACATATTGATACATATTTCAGCAACGATATTATCAAACTCTAGCATAATGAAGCAACTGAGAGAATTTATTTTTGTCAGTGAACTGATGATACTAGACTTTACATAAAGATGTTGTTGAACCATTTGTACACTTATGTAGGAAAACTGTTTGCATAAATTAAAAATAATAATTATACTAAAATTAGCATAAGGGAACGGGCCGCCAGGCTTTACCCGGTCGTAAACTACACTAACATATGATATTTAATTCGTCCAGATTTTGTATATATTATTAAAGTGTCGTGATTTCAAAAGAAAAAAAAATGTATTTGCGTGCCATCAACTAGAATCGACACCTAAGGCAAAACTGTAGCATTTAAAGTTGGTGACGTTATCACTATAGCAACGTGACCTGCATATGAGCTAATTAAAAATAAACTAAGATGAACGTACAAATGTTTTTCAATAGTGAACCATTTTGGATCCCTTAAAAAAATATTTTAACCGGTTAAAGACACATAAAAGAACGGTCTGTACAAATCCAATCATTTAAGTCCCCTAGCATCACTCGTTGACTTTTAGTTTCTGGAGAGATAGACTTTGAAAATATGGAGACATACATACATACATACATACATACATACATACATACATACATACATACGTACGTACATAGTGAGTTTTGTAAATTAAATATAGCTCTACTTATCACTGAGTAATAATCTAATAAGCACCGAAGTTTCTACGACCTATTAACTAGCAATCCTGAACAATTTCTAAATGTATTTAAATAATTAAACATTTATGCGGTTTCTACTTCACAGAATTTCACCTATTACAGGTAGATCGTGAACGCATTAACCGCGAAATTGATGCGGTACACTTTATATTAAAAACAATTCACACTATATTCATATCGTGTTCATATTTAATCTTGAAAATGTGCTTTGTATAGAATGTCATCCCTTTAAACGATATTAGAAACTTATTCAGAAATGTCATTCAAAAAAAAAAAAAAAAAAAAAAACGCAACAAAAATGACCCGACATTTGTTTAAACAGTGTGTGTTAATCTAATTATTTCTCTAAATAGCGATTAGTTTCACCCGGTCGATCTTATCTTTGAAACTCCGCTTCAAGATGGGGACGGCTTTTAAATATCAAATTCAGCAGACAAAGGTAATATCATTCCAGACGACAAAAGGTCCAATCTGCAATCGAGCTAACCATTCATTTATATTGATCGGCGATTAACAAAATAACATTTGCCCTCGCATCGAGCGTTACAGCAAATTCCGCTTTTGCAATGAAAGAAGGGGAAAATGGCGGCCGCTTCCGGCGAATGTTGACACAGGCGCAAGGGCGTACAAAATTGCGAGTGAAGAGGAATTCTGGTGTGAAGCAGCCAAGCACGTTTTCAAAGAACAGAATAGTTAAATAGAGGACATAAGGAAATTCGTTTTGGTTTCGGTTTTAATGTTATTATTTATTTGGTTATTTATTTACTATTTTCCCGCTCTTTCTTACTAAATGAAGCGGTACCTTTTAACCCGTCTATTTTGTTTTTGTTTTTTATTGTTGGTATAATTCTTTATAATTTATTGGCATTCGTTCCCCGATATATTTCAATTAAAAATTATTTTTTGGAAGGATAGCGAGTACTCACAAGAGCGAAACTATAAAGGCCGTCAACGTTGCAAACTGAAAGTCTTGCTGTCGAATAAAGTGGATTCGAACTTTACACATCCAGTGTATCAGTTTGCACGATTCACAACTGAACCACTGCCACCTGGATTCACCAAAAATTGAGCCCTGGTTTCCAAGTTCAGAAGCAAGCAATGCAAAAATTATTCCAAATGATCTGTTTCTGATACTCTTAATATTACACCCTATTTTTGCAATTTAAAAGTTCCAAATCTCAGCGACTATTAATCAGAATTTAACAAATAAGAGCTCATTTGAAAGGAAATTACCTAAATTAAGTTATGGACTATATAACATTTGCTCTTAAGGTGTTCAATTAAGAGGGGCATCTATTATCCAAAGCCTTTTTTTTGGCACTTTTTTACATCTATAAAATGTTCCAATCATAGCAACTTGTTTTCCTAGTTTTCCATATAAATTAAAAGTAATATTATATTTCCCCCAAATCTTTGGCCTTCATGAAGGGGAGAACAAAACTTGCTGCTATGGTTTCAGATGATCTAGAAATAACAGAAAAAAGAGACTTGATTCCAAACATGTCTCATATGTTATATCTCCCTTTGGTTTTCATACATGAAGTAAATTTCACAGTACATAAAGATTACTTGATACTGGAGATAATCATGAACGTATCCTATACCCAAATGAAAGAAGTTATATCATACAAGAACTATTTGTAATTAAGTCTCATATTGCTGTTATTTTAGATCATTTTAAATCATAACAACAGGGTTTAGTCTCCTCTCCATCAAAGCCAGAGGTTTTGGGATATATATATATATATATATATATATATATATATATATATATATATATATATATATATATATATATATATATATATACAAGAGGCAAAAGGAAAGTCCGCACTTGTAACTTTTTCAAAAACTGCAAATTTAAGCTAAATTTAATATAACTGTTAAAACAAACAATACCTCATTTGATTGGCATTTTATTCTTCTATAATTTTACCTGTTCATAGTTGACTTTTAATTGAAATATTCTAGCGCGAACTTTCTTTTTGCCGGCACTATATATATATATATATATATATATATATATATATATATATATATATATATATATATATATATATATATATATATATATATATATATACATGCGTTTGGAAGATTATAATACTATTTTATGGTTAAAATTTTATGACAATTGGTAATTGATATATTTTAAAACCAATACAATATACCCAAATTTGCCTACGTTTGTACATATAGTGTCCTGACTACCCAGATTTATTTGGGATGAATTTTGCTTAGGGTTCGTTTTTTCTAATTTGATTGTCTACCCTGTGGATTTTCCAGGTCACTTACAACCTTTTTGGCAATTTTATAAATTCCAAATCATAGAATTGATCATAATTTAAACAATTGAAAGCTCGTTTAAAAAAAAAAGACCTGGATTGTATTATGGACTATGTGACATTTGCGATTAAAGTCGCACATTAAAGGATCATCTATCATCCAGAACCCATTCTTGGCACATTTTTACAGCCATAAAATGTTTCATTAATAGTCATTTGTTTTCCTAGTTTTGCATATGAATTACAAAATACCTGATATAACTCCAAAATCTCTGGATTTGTGTGAGTAAAACCTAAAATTGCCTGCTATGGATTCAAATGATCTTAAATAACACAATAGCAAACTTGAGTTAAAATAGCTCATATGATATATCTCCCCTTACTACATTAAGTAAATTTCACAATGTATAAAGCGTATTTGATACTAGAGATATTCATGATCGTACCATATTTTAAAAATGAGAGGAAGTATAACATATGATAAATATTTGGAACCAAGTCTCTTTTTTCTGTTATTGAAGATCATTTGAAACCATAGCAGAAAATTTTAGTCTCTTCCTCAATCAAGGCTAGTGGTTTTTGGGAAATATCAAATATTTTATTGCCCATGTTTATTTCAAAATAATAATAATAATAATAATAATAATAATAATAATAATGATGATAATAATAATAATAATAATAATAATAATAATAATAATATATACATATATAAGTATTATTTTTAAATAAATAATTTTTTTAATGCTTACATACACAAGTGTTTCATGCTTAAGCAACTTGCAGTGAAGGAAGTAAAAATTACTACTGGTAGAGATATTCGAACCCTATTACAAAGGCTAATCTTGGCTTTGTGCGTTAAGATATTTTCCATTAGGTCACCGGTGTGTGTGTGTGTGTGTGTGTGTGTGTGTGTCTACATACTTCTAATCGGACAAAAAAGAAAGATAAGAAAAGTTTACAAAAGCAAATGTAATCATGAATCTAATATTAATATTAATATTTATATATAAATCCCAACAAAATAAAAAAAAAACTCAATACAACGAGCATAGGAACTAGAGCTTAACACAAGATGCATACATTAAAACCGTCACTTAAAATTTCAATGTAAAATTTATTTTTCGGCAGTATACCACAAATTAAGAACATTAATCTTTATTCCGCGTAGTTTCAGAGAAAGATATATGGTATGCCGTTTGGTTTACACATACACACACAGATAGACAATTATGTGTGTGTGTATATATATATATATATATATATATATATATATATATATATATATAGAGAGAGAGAGAGAGAGAGAGAGAGACATATATTCAATTTAAGAATTTATTGCTTGACAAAGGAATATATAGAAGGGGTTATTTTAATTTCCTCAATCCATGGATTTTCAACAATGGTTCGTATCATCAGAGGAAATGAAATGCAGTTAGAAAAATGCGAATATATGTCTCTATATGTTGTTTTTTCAGAATTTAAAATTGAACCACGAAACTTATTTCTATTCTTAAATATTGAGCTTTTCCTTTTTGGCTAGGATCTCCTTGAAAGTATTACTTCAAGTAATACCTATCAGGATTTTTCATCCGGATTTCTATCAGTGTCTTATCTCGCTTATATATATATATATATATATATATATATATATATATATATATATATATATATATATATATATATATATATATATATATATATATCTGTGTGTGCGTGTGTGTGTGTTTGTATAAACATTAATATATACAAACCACATGACATATTCATGTATTTACTTCCGTCAACTTGAATGCGCTTGATGTCTATCTCTTTAATATGTCCCCCTCTTTTACCTCCTTGCATGACATCATCGCATTTAGTATGTGCTTTCTGTTGACATTCCTTAGCCAATATTTTGCTTCAGCGCATCACGTCGGTTGTACCTATTCCCGTAATTCTGCGAATGTCTTTAATGGCTGCATTACGTGCTATGGGGGCCACATCCGTTTTCTCGTACTTTGTTCATTAGTCCTCACATTCTATGGGCGATATGTCTGACAAGGTAGAAGAATTGCTTGATCGAAATCTTTTGAAAAATTTTTTTATGTGTTGTAGATCAATATTAGACGTGTACAAATAAAAAATAAGCTCACTAAGATTAAGATTAAAGTTTATGCCGTATATATATATATATATATATATATATATATATATATTATGTAATGTGATTGATAATTTAAAATTTGAAAATCAAATTATAATTAAATTAAAAATCCGTTTCATAAGAAGGAACAACAACAAAATCAATTATCTGTACGATCGTTTCGGAAAACAATGCTTTTTATTGTGGTAGACATCAAGTTACGTACAATAATTACATATAGTTTTTTTATAAGCAAGGTCTCCTCGTGAGCAAATTTTGAAGGGTTTTTATTAAATTTAAAAGACACCATAAATAAACCTAGCATTAAAAGTAAGGCAGATGTATCTGAAAAAAAATTGAAATAAAAGGTCTGGATTTAAAATTAATAAGAAAATTAATATGGGTTAGAGATAGAAAAGAAATAGAGTGAAATATAGATTTAAATTTAAATTATAAGTTTGCTTTAAGTACCACATTTCAAATATATATGTGCATATATATATGAAAAAATAGACATATATATATATATATATATATATATATATACATAGGTATACAGGTATATATATATATAAATATATAGAGAAATCTACCTTTTAATTTTTCGCTTTTTGAAATCAGGAACTATGGTTAAAATACTCATTTAGATGTTTGCTATAGCTTTTTACCTTATTGAATGATGAATTTTAAATGGGGGGGGGCGCTCGTGCAATAAATTATTTCCGTTAGCGTACTTTTGATTTAAAGACGCTACGGTTTATATTTCGAATGTTGTTTATGTAATGACATGTTGTAAGGGGAGATAATTCCATATTTTCTTTACTTTTTTTTATTTAAGTGGTGTAAGGGGGATAATTGGACTAACTTAATTTATAAAAAAAAATTGTAATCTATTTTTACTAATAAGTAATTTTTAATGATTTAAGGTGGTTTATATTTATTAAATTTAAACCAACGTTTATGACTGCATTAGCTACTGTCTTGAATTTAATAGTGCGGTTGTATTTTTTATATCTTCATATTTAAAAATTTTTAGGGTCTCTTTTGTACATAGTGCACAAAATTTATCTCCTGGTTTATATGATTTGCAAGTCTCAATTATTCGCCATTTTAAGTTGAAAGAAATATTGCTATTTTTTAGTTGCCAAATATAGTTGGATAGAGTAGTTTGGTTTGACAGAGAGTTATTTTTAAAAGAATGTTTGTGCGTTGAAATTCTATGTTTTATTAGGCCAGATGTGGAACCAAAATATATTACCTCTTGCTTTTTGTGATTATTTTCCGTTAGGTCTGGTGCTGGATTATTATATGGTGGGTTGATTTGTAATTGATCGGTAGATTGGTTTAAGTTGGTGTTATTATTTAATCTGGTAGTTGAGTTATGGCTGTTAATAGGTTCATGTAGATTTGGAGTTTTTGATACTGTGCAGCAATAGATAACATTTCTAATTTGACATGAACCTTGTAGGAGACATTTATTTTTTTCTTCTACAATTACAGTCCGATATATTTTGTATAGTTGTATTTTGTAGCTTATCAATTTTCTTATTATTAGATCTAATTATTTTTTGATGAAGGTTAGGCATAGTAGAGTAAGAGACTTTAATTGTGTTCTTGTTGAAAATTTTATTATATCTATGGGGGGGCTTTAAAGTTCTTATCTAATATTTTAAAAAGTTCTCTGGCTATGTTTGTCTCTAGGTTTTTGGAATATGGGGGGGTTGAACCATAGGGTCCCCTTATGTCTATTCTTACGTTTACGGGTTTTGGTTTGCTGTTTATTTGTATTATTATCTAATATTTGTTGTTTGGTTTTATCTTTTTTTGTCTCTTGGTTATTTTTCTTGACTCGCATACGGGAAGACATTGCCATATTATATCTTTTTACGCTCTTAATAGGTTTATTTTCAATGCAGTTTATGTTTCTATCATTTTTATTTATGAATTTAATTTTTGAATTAGATCCCGAGTTTTTAAGGGCCTCATTGTAATATTTTAGTAGAAGACAGTCTATAAATTCTTAAAGCGATATTGGGAACTATTGATTTTAATATTGATTTAGGGTGGTTTGATTGATTGTGGACATATAGTAGTGATTGGTTAGGTTTATGATAGGGTTCCAAGGTAGAATTCTCAAGATTTAAGTTTATGTCTAAGAAATTAACAATTTCTTTTATTAGGGTCGATTTTTATACTAAGTCCATAATTTTTAAATAATTTATGTAGAGCTTTAATTGCTTTTTCATAAATTTTATTTGTAGAGTTAGTTACGAAAAGTGCATCATCTCTGTATAGTCCTCCTTCAAGTTTGAACTGTTCATAAAAAACTATATGTAATTATTGTACGTAACTTGATGTCTACCACAATAAAAAGCATTGTTTTCCGAAACGATCGTACAGATAATTGATTTTGTTGTTGTTTCTTCTTATGAAACGGATTTTTAATTTAATTATAATTTGATTTTCAAATTTTAAATTATCAATCACATTACTTAATATTGAATTAGCTCTAGGATATTTTCCTATCGAGCTTATTATATATCTAAATTACAACGAGCACTTTCTCTTTCCTGTATTTTAATTAAACTAGTAATTTCACTGTTACATTGAAATACACTCAGCTCTTTAGACTATTGTTCTAATCTCCTTTGAATTGTATATATATATGTGTGTGTGTGTGTCTGTGCGTGTGTGTGTGTTAGTGTGTGTCTCTGGGTGTATGCGTATATATAAACATATTTACATGCACACACGATTATATGTGCATACATATATATATACATGCACATACACATATATATGCATACATATATGCATAAATATGCATACATATATAACGTATGAATATATATATATATATATATATACACACACATATATACATAGGTATAAACTGTGTCAATTGTTTTATTGCAGATTAGTAAAATATCAATATTTCATTAAATGTACGTCACAAAAAAAATTAAATCGTACCATCAAAGGGATGTTTTAAGGTGAGTTATTTCCTCAGATTTTATTCAAATTCATTTTTTTCCCCAAGAATCACCACTTATCAAGGCCCGGAGTCCACGCGAGGATAAGGGTTAATGAGTATCCAGTAGGCAGTGGGATTATAGCGTAGTAAACATAAGTAATTGGAATTTTTTAAATTGGATTACTTAATGGGACGGTTCATCAAGAACTTGTTTACGTTGGACTTGAAGACAATCAGACTGTAGTCAGCTGGAAAGCAGACAATCGGAATTCCGCAGGCGTGCAATTCTAAGAAAGAAGTTTTGTTCGTGGAATCTACACTTAGGTTTAGGCACAGATAAAGAGGGGGGAATTATTGATAGTAGAATTTGCTAGACGAATGTTTTTGTGAAAGTTTGGCGACGAGGGACCATGGATTGAAGCTCATCTGAGCACTTGCCATGAAAATAACGAAAAAGCAGAGAGAGGCTCGCAACATCTCTTCTGTGGGAAAGAGGTTGCAGAGATGAAGTCTATTTTGAACTCTGTCAAGGCAGGATAGGTTAAATTCTTTGAATCGTACTCCTTATTTGCAACACCCAACTAAGCTAGGACGTCTGTTTTGAACTCTGTTAAGACAGGAAAATACTTTTGTCATTGCCTATTACCTCACTCAGATTGTTTGCAAGCCCACCCGTGTGCCCGATACTGCAGGTCAATATGCAAGCCTCCTAGACCTTTTTCTCTCAACTTCCCATGAGCTATGTTCATGTTCCGTTCTTCCTCCTCTAGGATCCTCCGACCACTCCGTCGTATCAGTTAATTTAAAAATGAAATGTAATAAGCTCCCAGACGTACCCCTCCACCGTACTGTATACCGATACTCCATGGCTGACTGGGATAGCTTCCGTACATTTATATCTGATCTACCTCTGCATTCCATGTTTAAAAAGGATGTGTCCTCTATAGTATCAGACCTGACCGAATGGTTAATTGTAGGCATAGACCGATTCATACCATCTAAAAAATTCCAACAAAAACCTAACAGCCAGCCATGTTTCTCCCCAGAATGTGCTGCTGCTATCGCGCACAGAAATCACTTTTTCCATAGCTACCAACGTAATAGATGCACTGAGACTTAAGCTGCTTTCAGGAACGCCAGCAACCACTGTAAAAGAGTAATAAAAAATGCAAGAGAGCTATATGCCCAGTCTGTTAAATTCAAAGTAGCTGATCAGCGGCTTGGTTCCCACTAGTTTTAGCAAATAACAAATAGGATCCTAAACAGAAGTGTGCGTTCTATCCCAACCATTATCAACGGACCAGAGGTCATCTCGTCAGCTTCAGACAAGGCCAAACTATTTGCCAAGAAATTTGCAGGTAATTCTATCCCACGCGACGAAGGCCATCAACTCCCTATATTTCCTCCTATAACACAGAACACGCTAGGTAACATACAAATATCTGCGCATGAGGTCGCGAAGCTAATCAAGAACCTTGATACCAGTAAAGCAACTGGCCCTGACGATATCCCAATTATAGTGTTAAAAAAGTTTCAACCAGAACTTGCCCCCATACTTACGAAACTGTTTAAGCGTTGCCTTAAGGAGAAGTGCTTTCCAACACCCTGGAAAACCTCATCAGTATACCATGTATTCAAGAACTCATGGGATAAGTCATCTCCCTCTCAGTACAGACCAATAAATCTCCTGTGTGTCATGAGTAAGTTGCTAGAATCTATATTTAATAGAGAAATAGTCAACCACCTCAACAGAAATAACCTTCTTAGTGACACGCAATATGGTTTCCGTTCTGCAAGATCTACCGCAGATGTGCTAACGGTTATATCTCATAGGATTAGTGAATCTCTTGTAAAAGGCTTCCTTTCTAGGGCAATTGCTCTTGACATATCAAAAGCCTTCGACAAGGTATGGCATAAAGGCCTACTTCACACGGTTTCCAGCTAAGGTATAATTGGAAATATTCTCTCTATCATTAAATAATTTCTCTCTGATAGGTTCAACAGAGTAGTGGTTGATGGACAAAAATCAGAGGCCTGCAGTATTAATGCTGGAGTCCCTCAAGGGTCCATCCTGGGCCCAACTCTCTTCCTACTCTACATAAATGACCTCCCTAAACACATACTTAAATCATTCGTTGACATCTATGCTGATGACACAACCATCTGAGGCTGTAAATGACAAAGTTCTCTCTGATTCTCTCTCCTCTGATATCGAACGAGTGGTTCAGTGGGGGAAGACGTGGCTGGTTACCTTTAATGCATCTAAAACCAAACTCCTATCTTCACATCATCAACGCTCTGATCCCCATCTGGCATCAATTGAAATGGATGGCTCTCGTCTAGGAGAAGCCCCATGTTTTGACAAGCTTCTGGGCTTGACCTTCACTCCTGATCTAAAATGGAACACGTAAATCAAGTCTGTTGCCAAGGTCACTGAAAGGATTGGGGGATCCTTCTTCCGCTCCAGAAGATATCTCACTACTGATGCAATTCTCCATCTATATAAAAGCCAAGTACGTCCGAGGATGGAATACTGCTGCCATATCTGGGCAGGAGCTGCTAAAAACAGCCTATCCTCCCTTGACAGAGTACAAAATAAGGGCTTTGATATATGAAGAGCAATTGCCCTAGAGAGGAAGCCTCCATCGAGAGATTCGCTAATCTTATGGGATATAACTGTAAGCATGTCTTCTGTAGATCTAGCAAAACGGAAACCATATTGCACGTCATCAAGAACGTTGTTTTTGTTGACATGATTGATTACTTTTCTATTTAACACAGATTCCAGCAGCTTACTCATGATGCACAGGAGACTTACTTGTTTGTACTGACAGGGAGATGACTTCTTAAATACAGAGCATAATGATGAAATTTCCCAAGGTGCTGGGAAGCAATTTTCCAAAAGACAACGCTTACATAACTTTGGAAGTATGGACGCTAGTTCCGGTTGAAGCTTTTGTAGCACTATAATTTTAATGCCGTCAAGGCCAGTTGCCTTACTGATATCAAGGTTTTTGATTAGCTTGGCAACATCACGTACAGATATCTGTATGTCGCATAGCGTATTTTCACATACATGAGGAAACACTGAGTGTTGGCGGCCTTGGTCGTAAAAGGTAGAATTAGCTGCAAAGATCTTGGCAAAGAGTTTGGCCTTGTCTGATGCTGACGAGATTATCTCAGGTCCATTGATGATAGTTGGGATAGGGAGCTGTTTTCACAGACTTACGGACATGTTTGAATTCACGATGCCAGCGTTTTACAAGGTCATATGATGGGGCATTATCACCATAAGTTACTTTAATTTCATAAAAAAGTCTCCTGTGGTGTGCGTCCTTTCAAATACAAAAACCGGATCACTGCTCGACATTCAACATGCTCCATTTCACACCTGACTCAGTTCAAACATCTGTAAAACAGAAACCACAATTAGTTCAAAGCTGTAATTTGCCACATAACCCGTAGAGATATAAGTCATTGCAAAAGCAAAATTTCATCTAGATCAGACAAATTGAAGTGGGTCAGGGCATTACTTATTGCACGCACCTCCTATATATGCTCACAGCTAAATTGAATATTGAAATGATCATATCCTTAATTATATAGGACAAAATTACTTGAAAATTTACGGGCGTTTTTTAGATTATAATACTATTGTATGGTTAAAATTTATTGAATATTGGTAAAAAAGAAGCTTTACCATAATTTGTATATATAGACTCATAGATTTAGTTTTGCTGCTTTGGGATGAATTTTGCTAAAGGTTGTTCTTTTACTTTGTTGTCTCCCCTTCTGCCTTGCCAGGCCACTTTATATATATATATATATATATATATATATATATATATATATATATATATATATATATGCATTTATGTATATCTGTGTGTATGTATGCATGTATGTAGATATATATGTATATATATATATATATAATATATATAACTACTTCATTTACTCACATAAAATTAATATACGAAAGTATAGATTTATGCGTAAACTTTAAGTATTTACTTTAAAAGTGCTCAATACGTAGGTAGAGCTAGTTAGTAATTTATAAAGTACATATGGCGATTAAGCTACACTAAATATTCGGCGTTTCATCCACTCTAGGATATATATATATATATATATATATATATATATATATATATATATATATATATATATATATATATATATACTGAACTGTAAAACTACGTCAGGATGCAGATACCTAGAAAGGACAAACCATGCGCCTTATTTTGATAATAAATAATAAATAACTCATAAAATGCTTATAATAATAAATACATATAATCAGTAAATATAAACCAAAGATACACTCATTTCATTTCACTTACACATCCAGATTTGAATTTTACCTGCTGTATTAAAATATAATGGCATCTATAATATAAATCTCCCCTGTTTGTTTAAATGTACGTATGTATGTATGTATGTATGTATGTATGTATGTCTGCCTAAAACGTTTGACAAAGGTGACGGATTTTCACAAGATCTGTATCGCTTTATAAGCTGGACCCTTCGGACGACAAGTATTAGCTAAAAACATTAACTCGTTCACCTTCAACTGGGCACTTTTCTACAGGGAGGGTCGCTTTTTTGGCTGATTTTTTCGAAAGTAATCCCTTATTTTCGATTGACTAACCTTAATTCAAACATTCGTTACTTCCGGTTTGGCAATGGGTGCAAAAGCAAAGTTTTTTTTCACGCTCTTTTTCTCCTTCGCGTTACCGGTTCGAGCCTGCCTGCCTAATACACTTTTTTTCTTTTTTTGTTCAACACACACCTCCGAACACCCGGACAACGTCGGCCACCACCGCCAGTATCTTTGTAAGTGTCTATGACGTTTGAAAATTCCGCTCAATTTATATCACTAGACACGTTTTTTAAATGGCAATAACTTATTTAGTTCTGGAATAGAACCAAGGCATTTTTTGAACAAGTCTATTTTCAAATATGGTACTGGTATTTAGTTTTCCTCAATTTATTTATCCAGAGGAAGTCTTTAAATAAATAGAAAACCTTGATGAATATATAATTTGGTTTGTTACTTTTTAATCTCTCCCTTTTGTCGGAACATTATCCTCTTTTAATCTCACCATATATATATATATATATATATATATATATATATATATAGTCATCCACATACAGCACTTTTTCGCTGTTTCACAGCTAATCAGTGCGACTACCTCAAGCCAGGATTGAAACCCGACCGCCTTTACGATAACCAAGGCTCCTAACCATTACGCTAATCTGCGGCCCCTGTGTGAGTCGTGAATTAACAATGTTTTGACATATATATATGTTTTAACATATATATATATATATATGTATATATATATAATACACACACACACACACACCCACACATATATATATATATATATGATATGTGTGTGTGTGTGTGTGTGTGTTAAAACATATAGACATTTTAGGATACGACGCACTGAACTAAGTATGATGGAATTAATTGTATGCAGAGATAGGAATTTATAGGAATTATTTAGAAATATTATATAATGTAAAAGAATGAACACGCATTTGTCCGCATTCAAACATCACTTTGGTAAAAAACACCTTTTTGAAGCCAACGGGCCATAACTTTTACTCGTTTTTCAGGGACTAAAAAATCTAGTAATTTATAATACTATATGTTCCAGGTATTAGCATAATACAAGAAAACAATTTATGTACGACTATTTTTATTAATACCAAGATAACAATCAAAGGATATATATTTATTCTTACCCTAAGATTAAATAGACAGATTAAAAAGGGAACACTTAATATAAAATATAATACCATAAAAATCAACAGAAGAGAGAGAGAGAGAGAGAGAGAGAGAGAGAGAGAGAGAGAGAGAAAGAGAAAGAAAATTCAAAATTAGGATGATAAAAGTTCGTTTAAGAATTCTAATCTTACAAAGAAAAGAATGTGGTCGATGCTACATGATTTGAGATTTAATAGTGAGGAGCGCGAATATCTGCCCAATTCGTTTTAGCAAGGGAATGGCTCTACTGAGATTCCGGGACGACCATGCCCCGGCCGGAACATTTGTATCTGACACGCGAACAACAAACACCCCTACACTGTTACATATAAGTTCTCCATCGGTAGTTACTTGTATTTATTTTGCTGGCTCGAGAGTCGCTGGTTATTTCTCACTGGGCGGTGAAAGGAAGAAAAAATGTTCAGCGATGGGCAGATGAATAATAATATTACAACGCAAAATGGTGGAACAGGTGAGGAAAGCAAAAGAAAGGAAAAAGATTTGTTGATGGAAGACAGGAAGATTCCTCTGCGGATGTCGAAAGCTATTAGAGCATTTGTTTTGTACGGACCCTTTCGGCAAACCGGCGTTTCCTCTTCCCGTCATACTTCTTTTTTTTTTCTTTTCCATTCAGGATAACAAATCGATGGATGGTCGATCAACGCGCAGCCATTGTAGTAGCCAGTGGGAATGGTGCGAAGAAACACGTTAAAGAGTTGTCGGTTGCAGGGTTCAAGAGGATAAATGGAAAACGATTACAGATTCTGACAAGGATCCGGGAAATCCAATTTTCGTTTGCACAATTAATATAATAAGAGTTCTTCGAGAAATCATTCAGATTAAAATATGCTTTATTGTATCGGCCGCTTAGAAATAAAAACTCACGCACGCGTATATGCTATTAACTATTAAGTGATTATATTGTGACTAGCTTATAAAGAAAACATTAAAACAAATATAGACTCCATAACATATTTAAGGGAGAAGAGAATGAAATAAGCGTTGTTCAGTAGCTCAGGTAAATGACTTACGTCATCATCTTGATTCTTCCTCTTCTTCTTCTACTTATTATTATTATTATTATTATTATCATTATTGCTGTGGTTTTTATAGTTGTTTTTCAATCACTAGGAGTTCTAATACCTGTCATAATCAGAGATTGCTCACTGGTAACAACTGGTGGTGTTATGTTGAATACAAGTTGGCCTAATACTCTCATTAACTTCTTTCTGACAATGACTTTTCACTGACAATGATCATTGAAATTTGGATGGTAGTACACCTCCCCAAGGTCTCAATTCTCTCCGGTTTCATTACAGTGAATGCCAAGTTAGTGCGTTCTCTCCTCTGTCTTTTCATTCTCTTGATCTTTAATAATAATAATAATAATAATAATAATAATAATAATAATAATAATAATAATAACAACAAAAAAAATAAGAATACTAATAAACATAATGATAATGATAAAAATAAGTAATACTAATTATGATGATCATGATAGTTAAAATAATAAATGTTAATATTAATTATAATAATAATAATGATAATAATTAAAATCATAATGATAATAATAATGAAAAAGATAATGATAATAATTATGATGATAATGACAGTGACAATAATAATAACAAAAATGATGTTGATGATGATGTTGATGATGACGATAATATTCATAATATTGATAACTAGCGGGGGGGGGGTACCGGCGTTTCCCGGGTATTTGTAGGTGTGTGTATGGGGGGGGGGTAAGTAATAACCTTGAAACGATGTTAAAAAAATCGGAAAAACCAAAACCAAAAAACAAAAAAAACAGCGAAAAAAAACGCTGTGTGTATGGGGGGGGAGTAAACTAAAGAATAAGCGAAGTAAAAAAAAATAAAGAAACGTTGCCCGCGTGTTTAAAGATGTAAAAGAAAAAAATAGTTATGGTCGTGAGGCTGGATTGAACCCGGGAATCTTGACGCGGAGGTGAAACAAACTCCAACCACTTAACCGTGTAGGCCAAGAGTAAGAGGAATTGAGTATAGTGTTCAAATAAGGCTTATAAAGCGAGTGAAAGAGGTTTGATTGACAGATAGCCACTAAATGAGGTCATCGCGGGAGCGTTACGAGATGACGTAGCAGTATTTTATTTTTTTTGTTTTACTTAACATTAGCGTTTATTAAATTACGTATTTCGTTTCCTGTCTAGACATCTCTCTCTATCTGTCTCTCTTTCTGTGCTTGCGTTTGTGTATCTCTCTCTCTCTCTCACATCGTCTTCCTTACTCTAAAGACTGTTACTAAAAACAAAATAGCGTCTGGCTGTTTTTTTTTGTAAAAACTTCGATCGTTAATATTTTTTGTAAGCGTATTTTTTTTTACTTCACATTTTTGGCTTGTTATTTTTCGTTTAACTATCGTATCTTAATATTTTAATGTGCTAATAACTTTGGTAACGTTGTCATAGCGTAGAAGTTCATAGTTTAGCTTGTGTAAGGGTTACATATTTTTACCGATAACAACATTTAAAAAATTTTTTACCGATAGCAACAATTTTTAAATTCAGACTGCCATTAGAGCCTGCTGACGTCAAGATCACGTGACATGAGTCGGCGGGTTTTAAATACAAGTTGACCCAAAATAAACGGCCCCGCGTATACTTTATGTAACATACATACATACATTTTCGCTTTTATATATATATAGATAATAATAATGATAATAATAATGATAATGATGATGACGATGATGATGACGACGACGACGATGATGATGATGACGACGACGACGACGACGACGATGATGATGATGATGATGATGATGATGATGATGATGATGATGATGATGATGATGATGTGCAAGCAAATTAGAAACTTTTGAAAATAATGAAAGACAATTCTACCGGAATATAATGGGGGCGGGGGGAGAACACCTGGACCCGTGAGAAACAAAACGTTACTGGAGCCAGATATGGAAAGACCGATAGGGCCATAAAAATGCCTAATGGCTGAAAGACATGAAAGAAGAGTTACAGCAAATCGAAGGAACAGAGAATGAAATCCGAAAGGAAACCCCCAAGATAACCCTATGAAGTATGGCTAACTGGAGAGCACAACATCACATGAAAAGACAGTTCAGCACCTGAAAAGATGCATCTACGAAGCTCATGTACAAGAATGGATGACCAAAGATAGAAGCACATAAGTGCAAAAAGACATTAGAAAGGTTACCATCTCCAGGCTTATAACTTGTTTGCCTACAAGCTACTATGCATAAAGCAAAGAATGCTGAAGGAGGTAAAAAGTTAAAAAAAAACCAACATAGCCATGGCATGGATCGACTAAAAAAAGCGTATGAAAAGCATGGATTATAGAATGCCTGAGATATACAAAATACCTGACAAGACAATCAATTTGATAGCAAATATAATGAGAACAAAAGTACTTGAACTGACAGCTGATGGACAACAAATAAGAGATTAAAATACGAAGAGGGATCTTCCACGGTGATTCTCTATCACCACTACTGTACAGTATTGCCATGATTCCCCTGAACAATATACTAAGGAAATGCCCAGCTGGATACAAGTTCACAAATGCAGATGAAAGAATGAACCACATAATGTACATGGATGACCTGAAACTGTTTGCAAAATGAAAGACAGACCTGAAGACACTAATAAATACGATCAAAATTTTCAGCCATTATATCCAAATAAAATTCGGTATGGAAGAGTGCGCACTGCTGACCATGCGAAGGGAAAAACCAGAAGCAATAGAAGTTATGGTACTGCTCAATCAAACAGAGATGAGGGCACTAAATGAATATGATAGCTACAAATACTTGGGCGTTCTGGAAGAAGACACCATCAAAATTAACAGAAATGAAAGAGAAAATTGCAACGGATTAGCTCAGAAGAACAAGAAAACTCGAAACTAAACTATATAGTAGAAACTTAATTGAAGGAATTAACACGTAGATAGTGTCATTAGTAAGTTATTCTTGACCGTTTATAAGTCGAACCAAAGAACAACTGGGAAATGTGGACCAGAAAACTATAAAACTCATGACAATGCACACTGCATTACACTATGTGCAAAGGAAAGACGGAAAAAGAGGGCAGGTCAGTATAGAAGACTGCGTAAATAACGCAAAAATAGAATTAGAAAAATATGCAGAACACAGGCAGAATAATTACCGTAGCAAAATACACTGTAGAAACAAAAGATGGAAAAAGAGACGAGGAATAAGACAAGCAAAGAGAAAATGAGAAAAGAAAAAACTACACAATGATTATTCATAAGGATTAAAAAAGATGAGACTAACAAAAAAACCCTTGGAAATGGACGTAAAAAGAAACCTAAACAAGGAAACTAAATCTCTAATAGCATCCGCACGAGATAACGTAATTAGAACCAACCACGTCAAAGCAAGGATCGACAAGACATAAGAAAACATCAAATGCAGACTGCGGACAAATAGACAAAACAGTAAACCACATAATACGTGAATGCAGCAAACTAGCGCAAAAAGAATATAAAAATAGACACGATCAAGTGAGGAAGGCATTACACTGGTAGTTATGTAGCTGATTGCATCTTGAACACTCAGACAAATAATACAAGCACAAACCGACAGCAATACCGGATCATGGAAGTCACAAGATCCTATGGGGCATGGATATACAAACGGATTAACCCATCAAAGCAAGAAGACCAGATATCATAATAGTTAAAAAGAAGGAAAAGTCCTGGCACATTGGAGGTTTTGCCGTTCCAGCAGTTCACAGAGTGATGAGGAAGGAGACTAAGAAGCGAAGCAATTACATGAAACATGCCAGAGAGTTTAACGGATCTGGAAATGAAGAAAGTCAAGATAACACCACTAATAATAGGAGTGCTACAAACAATACAGAAAAATTTAGAATAAAGAATGGGAGAGATTGGAATCAGAAGAATGGTTGAGAAGATATAAACGATAACAATGATGAAAACTGCAGAAATATTAAGGACACCCCTTGAATGCAGAGACTTACACACAGGAACTACAGACACAAACTGGACACGGAGAAACGACTACGGATGTAAAACACAAAGGAACGATGACATGGAATCATGAAAACTGAAACGGTATAATTGTAAGGTACCCCATGCGACTCTGTGTTCCGGCCACCCCCATTTTTATTTTGTGTGTGTGTATGTCACCATAAACTGGTACCACACCAAATAAACAAGGAGGGCCAAGGAGGATGGAAAGAGAAAACAGTAGCCAGATTACCACTGTAAGTGTATATAGTGAAAAGAGGACTGGGTCTTTGGGGGAGCAAATTCCAGAAAAGACTAATGGGCGCTGTCAACAAGAAATCAATGGTAAGCATCTGTTGCGATGACGCATATTCTTTTGCAAAGGTTATCGAAAGAGGTGGAGAGTACTGGAAATCTGGGGAAACTTGTTGTCACTCAGACTAGAGACTAACACCACACATAAACTACAGACACAAACTGGACACAGAGAAATGACTACGGATGTAAAACACAAAGGAACAATCACATGGAATCATAAAACTGAAACGATATAATTGTAAGGTGCCCTCATGCGACTCTATGTTCCGGCCACCCCTTTGTTTGTGTGTATGTAACAGTAAACTGGCACTATACCAAATAAGTGAGGAGGGTCAAGGAGGGTGGCAAGACCAAGGAGAGAAAGCACAAGTTTGACCTCCGATGAATGAGCGCAAAAGGACTGGGATCTTGCAGAGGTTTATCGCCAACTAAATTCAAGTGAAGATCAATGGGCGCTGCCAACGAGAAATTAATGATAAGCGGCTTTTGCGATAATGCAAATTCTTTTGCAAAAGGTATCGAAAGAGGTGAAATGTACCGGAAATCTAGGGAGACTTGTCGCCGAGACTCCAGAGAACACCACAACTTGTACTCAAAGAGAAATCGTTTATGATGGCCTGTGTGACGACTACTAGTGAGTAAATAATGATAATAATAATAAAAATAATAATAATAATAATAATAATAATAATAATAATAATAATGATAATGATAATAATAATAATAATAATAAAAATAATAATAATAATAATAATAATAATAATAACAACAATAATGATAATAATGATAATAATGATAATGATAATAATGATAATAATAATAATAATAATAGTGATAATAACGACGATGACAACAACAACAACAATAATAATAATAATAATGATAATAATAATAATAATAATAATAATAATAATAATAATAATAATAATAATTATTATTATTATTATTATTATTATTATTATTATTATTATTGATTCGCATTATATTTAAATTTCAGCTTAACTCATTTTCGTACACACACGTCCGCTGCGTGAATCTATCTTTTCTTCAAAAACCGACAAATGTCATAATTTTCTATTATATCTGCTCTTGACATTTGGCCGATCCTTGAATAACGCGACCAGATTATTTATTACATTGTTTTTTTTTGTTTTGTTTTTTGCCTTTGTCTAAAAAAATCATTTGTTCCATGAGACAAACTATTTAATTCGCAGTTTTAGCCATTAATTGGACGCAATCAAATTGTTCTTAAGTAAGCATTTAACAACATACATTCTTGAAGGAACGAAATGCAAACTAATCGATCGTTTTAATAGCACACAAATAATAAAAAAGAAAACAGTTTGCACCATTTTAAAATTCTGTGATTTTTCATGGTATCGTTCCAGAGATTCAGCGATAACAAATTCGTTTCGTTTTTCTTTTCCTTGATTTCATTTCCCAGCTTCCATCCTGTGTTTTATTGTTTTAATTTTACTCTTATTATGTTAGGATTAAAAAAAAAATAGTTTCTTTTTTTTTCTTTTTTTTTTTTTGCAACGTCCCAAGGCAACACAAAAGCAACGTCACTAGATAATGCTGCGAACACGTTCTGAAATATCTCTTACGTTTTATTTTCAACGTCAATGTAAAGAGGCAACCACGTTATTTTATTAGCCAGATCAAGGGTCACTAAACTACAGCCCAGGAACCGAATCTAGCACGCGACCTGAGTTCATCAGGCCCGCCAGCAACATCATTTACGTGTATTGAACGATAGATATTTTTATCATTTGGATTATTCGGACTGCTGTTCTCAATTCGGGCATTACTCTTATAATGTTATGGACAAAATAACTTCTCACATCCTTTAGTTGCGAATCGTCGAACTCGGGGATCTGTATGGTATTTCGAACAGAATATTTACTAATCCACTCGGAGAAGGAATCACTAGTCCGAATAACCCAAATAATACAAAATATTAACCATCATCTGAACTCTTTCGAAACGGAACACAAAATGATGTTATCAAACTTAAATGAGAGAATTATTAAGAATACTGAAATTTTCTTGAAAGCCGAACTCTTATTTCAAAAATCTAATTTACTATTTCTGTTTTGCCGCTTAGTGTTTGATGTGCCCTGACTCGTGGCAGTCGGACTGACGTATACCAACACCCTTTAATTCGTTCAATTTGCTTTTTTCAGTTCCAATACATTGTGTTCTCACTAATCAGCGAGTTGTGTCTTTTTTCCGTACCCCCACGGGACTACAACACTTAGATTTGTAAGGTTATCATGTGCACACAAAGTCTGGGGTATATTTTGCTAGCTCGGCCCCATTTTTTACTGATGAGTCAGCCCTTATCTTAGTTCGGTAAATCACAAAAAACACTCGTCTAGCTGAAAACACTATCAATAATTCCCCCACTCTTTATCTGCGCCTAAACTTAAACGTAGATTCCATGAACAAAGCTTCTTTCTTAGAACTGCATGCCTGTGGAACTCTCTGCCGTTTTGGCTGCTTTCCAGTTGACTGCAATTTGGTCGTCTTTATGTCCAACATAAACAAGTTCTTGATGAACCGTTCCCTTAAATAATCCAATTTACCAAATTTCCACTACTAACGATTACTACAATATTATCTAATTGACTACTGTACACTCATTAACTCTTATCCTTGAGCGGCCTCCGGGCCTTGATAATTGGTGACTCATTTGTAAAAGAAAAAGAAAGTGTTAAGGGGTAGTCAGTTGGGCGATGATCGCCACTAGGAAAGGACTGTAAACTATAAGTCAGATGAGCAGAGGCAAACTTAAGAGGAATTCAATACGGTTCAATAAGTATTTCTTTACATTAGACGTAAATACAACCATGTTGTAGTCGATTGATAAGCAACTGGTTGAGATAACAATGAGTGGAATGAACAGAATAATACTTAAGAGAAATTGATTACTTAAGAGGACGGTTCAACAAGTATTTATTTATATTAGAATTGAAGATGATCCTATTGTAGTCGACTGGGAAACAATTGATTGGTATAAGAATAAGTGGAATGGACAGAAGATATGTTAAGAGGAATCAATTATCCAAGAGGGCGGCTCAGCAAATATTTGTTCATATTAGACTTGAAAACGCCCACGTTGTAGTTGGTTGGGAAGCTAAATCATAATATATTTTTCCACAAATGGGAGGTTCTAAGAAAGACAATTGGTTTATGGAAATTCCCTTTGGTTCTTGATATATATTTCGCGTAACAATTTAATAATAATATAAAAAAAAATTGTATTAAACATAA
>NC_136524.1:56565524-56590524 GCF_053919585.1 Euprymna scolopes
TGAATAGGGTTGGAGCCAAAACTGAACGTTGTGGGAGGCCATTGTTTTGGATAAACCATCTACTCTTTTTGCCATCCATCTCAACATGGAAACGCCGATTACTAAGTAGACATTAAATTATGCTGATCACTACTGAGTTTTGTATCATTTGGGCTACTTTTAGTATGAGTGCCCTATGGTTGACAGTGTCATAGGCTGCTGTAAGTTCTACAAACACAGTGCCTGTTATTTTCTTGATCTCAAATCCATCCTCAATGAATTCGGTCAGGTTTAAAATCTGGCTACAACATAACCGACCTGGTCTAAAGCTAGCTTGGTCAGCTAAGAGTTGTTCTTCCACTGTTTCCGTTATTCTGGCAAGTATCATGCCCTCATATAGTTTATAGAGAATGCACAGTAGGGAGATAGGTCAGTAGCTCTTATGTGATGTGGGGTCTTTTCCAGGTTTTAGAATGGCTACTACTCTGGCCTTTTTCCAGATTTTAGGGAGTTTGAGGGATGACGCACAGTTATTTATTAGGGCCAGTAACCATTTTCTTACAGTTGTTCCAAAGTGTGTTACCATCTCTGTGGTTATTCCATCAAGGCCCAATGCCTTTCCATTTTTTAGTTGAGATATTGATGCGGTTATTTAAGCTTCTGAGAATGGTTCTCTATGGCCATTGCTCTTTTGTATGACATGGCTAATTTCGGCTTTCATTCGCTTTTTCTGTCCTTTTTTTTGTTGCGATTTGCCATTCAGTAGCGGCTGATGGGCTACTTGGTTGGGTGTCACGGCTGCAATTCGGAACTGAGGAGCTTTTTCGTCCTCATTGAAAGACACTCGAAATATTGGGTTTAGGATTGATTCACGTGCTCTTTAACCGTTTTTTATTAGTGGCGATTCATTTTTTAAATTATCGACCACTTCATGAAACAAAACAAAAATATCCAAGTATAGAAGAATTTTTCCTTCGTCGAATGACACCGTAAACAATGGTTTTAGTATCGATTATAATATTTCTTCATAAACATTTATATTTATTACTTTCTTGTACTGGGCAGGTCATGTAGATTTTATTTTTACGCCGTTAAGCATATTTTAAACTTTACTCACGCGCCTGTTTACATTTCTTTTTATATATTTCTCTCTTCTTGTGGGTGTTTCACTTCCCGGCTAGAAACAATTAATTCATAAAAACAAAACGAAATTAAATCACTCTTATAACGATTTCTGCATTACTGCAAAAACAGATAGAGTTCAAAATAGACTTCGTAGCCTTGTGGGGGATATCTTTTTCTCTTCCCTGCAACCCCTTTCTCACAGAAGAGATGTTGCGAGGTTTTCTCTGCTTAATCATTATTTTCATAGCAAGTGCTCGGCTAAGCTCCATTCGATGCCCTCCTCGCCAAACTTTCATAAGAAACACCCGTCTAGCAGAAACCACTATCACTAGTTTTCCCCACTCTTTATCTGTGCCTAAACCTAAACATAGATTTCATGAGCAAAGCTTCTTTCTTAGAACTGCACGCCTGTGGGATTATCTTCCGTTTTTCTGCTTTCCAGCTACCTTCAATATGGTTGTCTTCAAGCCTAACGTAAACAAGTTTTTGATGAGCCGTTCCATATACGTTAACAAATTTACCGAATATTCATTACTAACGGTGACTATATTGTCCAATTTCTACTGTACACTCTTTAACCCTTATCCTCGAGTGGCCTCTTGGCCTTGATAAGTGGTGATGCCTATGTGAAAAAATCGTTTCGGGATTGATTAAAATATACTTTTGTAAACATTATTTGTTCATTAGTTTTCTATATTTGTGTGAGTTTATGCACATATTCACATTTTAATGTTATCTAGGGTGCGTTTTAACGTTTCCTTTTATTGTTTCAGAATTGCTTAAAATATTGCTTCGTAAACATTTTTTTATTCTTCACTTTAAAGTATCTATGGTGAGTGAAACAAAATTTTATACGTGTATAAACGTTTTTTTTACATTGCCTTTTTATTGGAGGGAACTTCAATTCTTTACTTACGGACACATTCATAAAACAAATCAAACAAAACAAATCAGTTCTAACTACGATACTGTGCTATATAATTATAGTTTAATTTGTTTTTGATGGAGTGCCGTTTTTTCACCGAATCTGTTTTTGCATTGTGCCATCTTAGCATCGGGGAATACTAGTACACTAGTATATAAATACAAAGGGAGAGAGGTAATTTGTTTGAAACACTGCTAGGAAATAAATATACACGTTTATAAGAAACCCTTAGCGATGAAGAATACCGGGTTATTGAAGTGATTTAACGTTTTGGTCCTTACATTTCAATGTGCGATGTTTCCGACAAGGGAGTAAGTGGGAAGAACTGTTGTTTATTTTTTTGTTGGGGGGGGGGCTCGGGATATATTTAGGAGAGTAGAAAATGAACTTGAGTTTACGTCCGACACTCGCCTTCCTTATTTTGTCCTTATAGTCCCCATATTCCAAAGTGCAATGTTTCTAACAAAAGGGGGGAGTGGTTCTGGATTTTTTTGCCGTTAGTTATTTTTGTTTTTAACCTTGAAGTGGTATTTTTTTAAAATTTAGTTCCTTGCATCAAGTAGTTTCGAAACTTATCTGAAGTAATTTTCATTAAAAAACAACAGCATATACTAAAGTGTGAGTTTTTTTTAGAAGCGGCGGACTTTAAATTAAGACAAATCCTTGAAAAAAATATTTTTTATGCAAATATTAGGTTTATTCTAAATATACATTTTGTCCATTTATACTTAAAATACAATCTTGCGTATATGGTTCTGTGACTTATGCGTATATGGTGTAATCGAGATTCAATGTTAACATACTTTACATACTAAATTAAGTTGTATTTTTACAATAATGCGCTGTTGTGCGTGATTCATCAGTGTGGACATGTGAGTTTACATATCCCTAAAGAAAATCCCACGAACTTGGTGAACAGTTGGCAAATATATTTCATGAAAGTATTCGTTCATCAATTTATTCATTAATTAACTGTAATAAAATATAAATAAAATAAACTTACACAATTTGCAAACATTGCTCGGGTGTCAGTTTAGTCATGATTAATTGCCAAACCAAGCTGAAATTAAAATAACGGATAGTTGCCAAATATGCAATTGAAGAACATAGAGTTGTCAATTTACAGTTCTCCTTTTGTAAAAAAAAAACAAAAAACACACACACTGAAAATTTCAGTGCTAAACTAGTAAGGTGCGTATTGCGGTACTATGTTGCTGTGATATTGACCTCCTATGCATTATCTTCTCAGTTTTTTAATAGGAAATAGCTTTGAATTTTTTATTGTTTTGAAAACATTCTCGCGGGTCTGCCTCCTCTACTTTTAAAGGGTAGTGTAGTATATGCTGGTGATATCATTGCCCAAGTAGAACTACATCATTTTAGATAATAGTAATATAGTATATGTTCAGTAGTTATGATATCATCCTCCCAGAGATTATCTTCTTTTGGAGGAAGAGTATGGAGTATCTGTTTTATTGACACTGGAATATTCCCCCAAGCATTAACTCCTCATTTTGATACAGTATAGTATATACTCCATGTAATGGCACCATTCGTCCAGGCTAGTAAAAATAATGAAAAAAAAGAACCATGATCTACGCAATAAAGAAATATACTGAAACGTCGGCCAGAAAGTAGCTGGAAAAAGAAGAAAAAGGACAATAGATAGAGAGACGGGACCCATGCCAGAAAACTGCGCATAAGAAAGAAAGGTCGACTGCGAAGAGGAATAATAAAAAAAGGAGTATTATTTAGATTCATCGGACTACTTTTCTCATCTTCGGTTATTTTCAAACTGTTTCAGTCGATGTAATCTATGATCTTCAGGTGTATATTGTCGAACTCAGGAACCTGCGCAGAATTTCGAACGGAACCCTTCTGGAAGTTGAAGGTTCAATCCTCAATAGGGGCTACACTGAAAAATAAAATTGTGGATTACCAGATAAACTTAGTAATAGCTGACAGAATGAGAGCATGCTACTCACGTTGATTAAATAAAGTGTTCCCTTCAAAATTCCGGGTTCGACAGAAAGGTTTTCGATTGGACAAAAAAAGTAGCAGGTTTCATTAACCAAAACGTTGTGAAAATTACATTCCAGATGAGATCAATAGTCCGAATGATCCAAATAATACAGATAGCCAATCCTCATTTCAAAATCAGACACGTAAAGAAAGGGAGGTAATCTTATGGAAATGATAAAATATACAAAAAGAAAGTGAATGGTTATCGTGACGTCGGATAAACATGGCTGCTTGATATTTGAAACCATTCATAACCAGAACTGACATTGATGTTGTTCTGAATAAATCTCCAGAGTTCTGGGCGCGTAGCAAGAATTAGACGAACGCTGGTCTTAGTTGCTTGTTGCACGCCAAGGATTTTGGAGATTCGCATTATCCGCTTTCGGATAATTTTGTCTGGGGTTCAATACCGAACGACGTTGATTGTTCCTCGTGCTAAACCTACTGTATATGATTCTCTCTTTTAGTTGTATTCTATTTTGGTAAGGACAAAAGACGGAGGTCGAGGAGATATTTATCGCCCTCCCAGGACAGCATGATGTGACACAAGGGGCGGAAAGTGGGATTTGAAAATCCAGCGCCCTAGAGGGAAAAAAACTCTGGCCTGCAAAAACTGCCTCAAAAACCTAGTTGGCATTCTCCAATAAGGGCACCTCAGACTATTAGCAATAAACTAACCTCTTCTTAAAAAAGTCTAGGAGGATGGGCCAACTAGAACTGCACATGATCAGATATATACTTGAGTCAACCGGTAACAAGTTATTTCAAGCATGACCTAGACTCTATTGTTTTTGGCGCAGTGGGAAAAACTCACCTGCCCAAAAATCCATAAGAACCATGGCAGAAGTAAAGATTGCATTAAACTTGTTACACTATTATTATTATTATTATTATTATTATTATTATTATTATTATTATTATTATTATTATTATAAAGAAACAGTGTTCAGCACTGAGGGTTAATCATCATCATCATCATGACGGGCTTCCTCTCCGGAGTTTCCTGTCTTCCATCAGCTGCCTCAGATCTTCAAGTTTACAGTTGGCGTCGTGTGCTATTTGTTGGATGTACGTGGATCTAGATCGTCCTTTGCTTGCGCGTCCGTGTCGTGGAGTCCATAGCAATACATCACTCACCAATTCCTGCTTGCTCCTCAGACAATGACTGGCAAATTGTAGGCGTCTTTCTCTGATGGTATTAGATATGGCAGTTAGGTTGCCATAAATTTGCTGCTTCGTGGGATGATTTTGCCAAGATATATTTAATACTGTTCGTAGCATACGGGGGTATTTGCCGTCTAGTTTCTTTCCAATCTTTTGGTGAGTGCCCATGTTGTAGCACCGTAAACAAGAACAGACTCTACCACTATCCTGAAGAACTGCCTTTTCAGTTTGTTAGTTAGTCCCGAAGCTTATACTGAATGCAGCCCATTCAAGCGGTTCATGCTTTTGAGATGCTATGTGAAATAACGCCGAAATAGAAAAGTATTATACATCTTATATAAGGTAGTCTATATATAAAAAAAGTATGTGCGTGTGTGTCTGTCTGTGAATAATTATTTTATTGCAAAACATTTAAACTGGTAAGATAACACTAAAATAAACATGAAATAGTGATCATACACCAAGTATGCTTTATAATGAATAAAATCTTTGTTTGGATGGATGAATAACGCATACGGAAATATGTCGGAAAATTGAAATGCAACCTATTCATTTTACCTTGCCAACACATTTATACATTTTTTTGCGCAAGCCCAAATTCAATTCATTTCTCTAAGCCATTTAATATTAAATCTTTGTCACCTATATTTCAATAGCTACATCGGTAGAAGATGCGGCTGGGGCGTTAAATGTTTTAGTTTAGATTTTAGCTTATTGCACGCACGACATTTTTAAAACTTTCGAAATCATGCCTGTATATAAGGTAAAATATAATGTTTAATAGAGAATTGGCTTTGAAACTATAACAACGAAATATGCATGAATTAGAATACATTTACGCGTATTAAACGATTCAGCTTTGCTGGACGCCCTCCACAGCACTAGCTGTATCAGAATTTTTGTAGGAATTTTTGACACCCCTAACACGAAACTGCGAATAAAATATAAAAATCTCGTAATTTCTCTGTTAAAAGTGGGTTATTTATTTTCTTTATGGATTATAACTTCCAAAATAAACTATTACAGTTGTTTTAAAAGTAATAGAAATATTTTTTTTTAAAACAGTAATGAATTTTCTGAACTCAATATTTTTCAATTTTTTAACTTTAAAAATCTATCAAAATTTTTCTATTGATTCTATTTTTACGATATTTTCAGGGTCAATGTGAAATTTTATGTTCTTTCCAATAAACCGAATATAATATTTTATACAAACGTTTTTTTTTTAAATTCACGATCCCCCCCCATTTGTGTGTCACACATTTTCAAGTTTCTCTTAAAAAGTAAATAATTAATTTATGTTTAATAGTTTTATATATCACAAATTGAAGAGAAAAGGTCAATAAATAATGTATTCAAATTTAAAACAAAAAAAAATCCGTTTTTTAGAAATTTACCTGTAAAGTCCGAAGTTTAAAACCTTTTAAAAAAAAAAAAAACACATTGTTTTTTTTAAAAACCTTTAAAAAAAACACATTGTTTTTTTTTTTTAAACCTTTAAAAAACACATTGTTTTTTTTTAATGAAACCTTGGTCCTTTCTCCTTTAATTGAAAAAAAAATTAGGGCTTGAATTACATTTTTCGAGGAGTTATAAGCTTAGAAAGACAGGCCGTCGAATAATTCACGCCTCTCATTTTGAAATGTCTATTAAAAACTAAATAATTAATTTATGTTAAATAGTTTTATATATCACAAATTGAAGAGAAAAGGTCAATAAATAATATATTCAAATTTAAAACAAAAAAAAAATCCGTTTTTTAGAAATTTACCTGTAAAGTCCGAAGTTTAAAACCTTTTTAAAAAAAAAAAAAACAATGTGTTTTTTTTTAAACCTTTAAAAAAACACATTGTTTTTTTTAATGAAACCTTGGTCCTTGCTCCTTTAATTGAAAAAAATATTAGGGCTTGAATTACATTTTTCGAGGAGTAATAAGCTTAGAAAGACAGGGGGTCGAATAATTCACGCCTCTCATTTTGAAATGTCTATTAAAAACTAAATAATTAATTTATGTTAAATAGTTTTATATATCACAAATTGAAGAGAAAAGGTCAATAAATAATATATTCAAATTTAAAACAAAAAAAAATCCGTTTTTTAGAAATTTACCTGTAAAGTCCGAAGTTTAAAACCTTTAAAAAAAAAAAACACATTGTTTTTTTTTTGTATTTTTTTAAAATAAAATCTTGGTCCTTGCTCCTTTAATTGAAAAAAAAATAGGGCTTGAATTACATTTTTCGAGGAGTTATAAGCTTGGAAAGATGGGGTGGAATTATTCACTATTTTCACGAAATTTCTGATACAGCTACCACAGCACTGGTGTATATATATATATATGGACATACACACATATATAATGACTACTTCATTAAATAACATAAATTAATATACGAAAGTATAGATTTATGTGTAAACTTTAAGCATTTACTTAAACAGTGCTCAATACGTAGGTAGAGCTAGGTAGTAAGTTATAAAATATAAATGGCGATTAAGCTACACAGAATATTCCGCGTTTCATCCACGCTAAAATTCATCAGGCTTATGCTTAAGCCTAATGGATCCTAGCGTGGATGAAACGCGGAATATTCTGCGTAGCTTAATCGCCATATAAGCCTGATGAATCCTAGCGCCGATGAAACGCAGAATATTTTGTGTAGCTTAATCGCCCTATATATTTTATAACTTTCTCTCTCTCTCTCTCTCTCTCTCTCTCTCTCTATATATATATATATATATATATATATATATACATATACATATATATACATACATATACATATATATACATATATATATATTCACACACACACACACACACACACACACACACACACACACACACACACACACACACACACACACACATATATATATATATATATATATATATATATACATTCAGGGTTAGAAGTAGAAAAAAGAGAATAAACGCACCCAATACGTTAATTTTTACAATTTCAAGTATTGACTAAATCCATTACAATTGTCTCCGCTGACAAAAAAGTTACTGTCTTCTTTGTCAGACGACTAAAAGTCAATATGAGAAAAGGAAGAAAATATGATTTTTAAGGTCACGAGTGGTCATTAACAAAATAAAAGAAATATATAGAGAGAAAAAATGAAGAAGAAAAAAAGGCATGATAGAAAAATGAAACAAGCATACATTTGTGGAGGTTACGTATTTGAAAGTAATTACGCGTGTCAGAATATTTGGGGTGCGTGTGGGGATTACATGTAATGAAGTGTTGGGAAGACGTTTCGGCCGTAATGTTAAAATACCTCAAGTTGATTGCATTCTAAAGTACGTCCTATAATCTTGTATTTATGGCCTAAATATGTTGAGTAGGAATGCATTTATATAAAAAAAAATTGTTAACATACGTCCAGATCGTTACATTTAATGTACGTCCTATTATTTATATTGAGTTTGCGCAAGAGCGTGGTTTAAGTAATAATTAAAAATAGTTAGAAAAATAGGGGGTTAAAAATTAGGAGAGCAAAAAGGAGAATTTTAGGGTTAAACATGTTTTTTTTAATTAGATTGTAGCAATAAGCTAAAATGGGTAGAGTGATAATTTTAAAGTGGGCAATTAGTAGATTTAGAGAGTTATATTTGTAGAGTGTGTAATTGTTGAGGAGATGGGATTTTTAGTGTCTACAAATAATTGATGTTTCATATCTAATATTTAACAATCTATCTTTAAAATTAATTATAAAGAATTTTTCGTATAGACAAGGAAAACAGGGGAGTTTAAAGATTTACAGATACTGAATTTTTAAAGAATTTCCCAGTTGAAAGTAGGTTTGAAATTATTTTGGATCAAGTAAAGGTAGTGGGTATTTAGTGAAGCATTGTTGTAGTGGTTTGGTTTATTAAACGAGCATTCATGAACTGTAAAAATGAAGCTATAATAAGTCCAATGTAGTATTGTCCGGTTGCAAGGTACGCTTAAATATGATATTTTTATTCATGCCGATTACGAATTTATAATTATATAAAAATTATTATATTTAACCTAATATATGGAGGTACGTGATTTTGGTGCCATCAGCTAGAATCAAAACAATAACATACAACTCTTCACCCTTATTCGTTAGCGTCTGAGCCACGCCAATATGCGTTCGCACACCAACACGCGTGTACCCACACACACACACACACGCACACACACACACACGCACACACACACACACACACACACACACACACACACACATATATATATATATATATATATATATATATATATATATATATATATATATATATATATATTAGCAGTCCGACCAGTATTGACCGGCATTATCCGGCCGTAAAATACGTTTAAATATGATATTTTTATTTATGCAGATTTCGTGTTTATTATCATATTATATTCGACCCAATCTATAGTAATGATTTAAAAAGTAAAAAAAAAAAAAGAAAAGATTGGTGCGCCACTACCGAGAATAGAAACACAAACGTTTATCTTACGATTTACGTTTTCCTTTGACGTTAGTGCCTGAGCTATGAAGACATGTTTGCTGCAAGGTTAAAAAATAATACATGAAGCAATAGCTGTTACATTACGTATGCATATTCGTAATGTCATCGTTCAACTTTCACCTGGCAAATTCCATTTTTGTAATTTTGACATTTTTTGCACCGATTTTCCTCGGCTAAAACTAAAATATAAAGTCTCGCATGCGTTCGATATATTAAGTTTCATGTCTTTAGACCAAAAACCGACAGAGAAGATTGGTAGGCAAAATATTTATAATAAATATATATACGCATACATAAATATATACAAAAAGAGGTTTGTTTTACTATAACCTTTTTACGCAAATATTACGCGTCTTATCATGTAGAATATCTGCCTATGTGTCTATGAAAGTGTAATTGTCTGTGTGTGTACATTTCCATACCAAGTTACTCTGTCAATTTTCAGTTTGCAGACTCGAGATTTGACATAAGGAGTATTGAGTTTTTAATCGATTTTTGGCCAGGAATTTGGCTGTCAAGGGGTCAAAGTGCAACGATTGACCTTTGAAAACTCTACAAATTCCGCTGCAAGTATTAAGTCTAAACACGTGAAATTTTAGATGTAGGTTCCTTGGCTATGAAACAAACTTTTAACTTGAGTTGAGCCCAAAACAATAAATGTTAAGGGGTCAAAATTGGGGTCAAAGTTTTTAAAAATTTGATCTCTCAGCCAATTTTTGATGTAAACATTTTAAATTTTACACAAAATGTATTCAGACATAGAACAAGCTTTTAATCAGTTTTTGGTTGATAAATTCGCTACCAAGGGGTCAAAGTTTAAAGAGTTGGCTTTTGCAGACTCTACCAAATTCCTCCGCCAATTTTGGGTCTAAACACTTGAAATTTTAGATGTAGGTTTTCTGCACATGAGTCAAACTTTTAAACACACACACACACACACACACACACACACACACACACACACACACACACACACACACACACACACACACACACACACACACACACACATATATATATATATATATATATATATATGTTTGTCCTTCGAAGTTGAAGATGACCATGACATCAGTGAGTAAAAGTATTGTTTTTGTGCTTCCGGAGATGACTTGTAAGGCCGAGCCGGCATGAAAGGCTCTCCAACAATTTGGACAGTGGTGAACAGGTGTTGTGGGGACAGAGCTTGTTGCTCTGGCTTTGCGTGTTGCACGCTTCTGTTCTGCTTTGAGGATTCTTCTCTCTTCAGCTGTTTCAGCTCCTTTGTTGATGAGGTGACGCCAGTGAAGTCTGTCTGATGCAAGCGATTCCCAGGACTCGGTACTGATGTTGAAGTATTTGAAAGAGACTTTGAGGTTGTCCTTAAAGCGTTTTTTTGGTGCTCCGACTGAACGCTTACCTTGGCACAGCTCGCCATACAGGAGTTGTTTTGGGATTCTTTCATCTGGCATGCGGGAGACATGACCTGCCCATCTCAGTTGGGTCTTTCGAATTGTAGTAGTTATGCTGGGAAGATTAGCACTTTTCAGGACCTCTGTATCCGGGACTTTGTCTTGCCATCGTATATGGAAGAGATTTCGGAGACATCTTAGATGGAATTGGTTCAACGTTTTTTCGTGCCTTCTGTAGGTAGTCCAGGTTTCTGAGCCATAGAGCAATGTGGTGAGGACAACTTCTTTGTAAACCTTCAGCTTAGTGTCAATGCTGATTACTCTCCTTTCCCAGACTTTGCTTCTGAGTCTCCCGAATGCGCTGCTTGCCTTGGTGATTCTGTTGTTGATTTCGGGATTGATTGTGGCTGTCCCAGATAGAGCGCTGCCCAGATAGGTGAAGGTCTCAACCGCTTGAAGGTTCTGTACCTTGATTGAGATACTTGGCTCATGATACAGATTTCTGGGAGCTGGTTGGAACATAACTTCGGTCTTCTTGATGCTAATTGATAGGCCGAAGTTGTCACAGGCTGCAGAGAATTTGTTCATCTGGTCTTGCATTTCTCGCTCGTTGCTGGCATTGAGGGCACAGTCATCAGCAAAAATAAAGCCACTCAGCATTGCTTCCTTCACCTTTGTCACAGCCTGCAGTCTCTTTGGGTTTAAAAGCTTTCCATCTGTTCTGAATTTAATGTTGATTCCTGGTGACTGGTCGCTGAAAGCGTCAAAGAGCATTGCAGAAAACATCAAGCTGAACAGTGTAGGGGCAAGGACACAGTCCTGTTTAACTCCATTTGTTACCGGAAAAGCCTCCGAGTGTTCACCGTCGTCAAGGACGCGCCCCATCATGCCTTCATGGAATTGACGAACTACTGTGATGAAAGTACTTGGGCAACCGAATTTCTTCCTTATTTTCCACAGACCTCCCGACTGACTGTGTCAAATGCCTTGGTCAAGTCGATAAAGGCTGTGTAAAGGTCTCGGTGCTGTTCGATGCATTTCTCTTGAAGCTGACGAGCGGCAAAGATCATGTCAGTGGTCTCCCGACCGACGCGGAAACCACATTGATTCTCCGGTGGTTATCGCAGGATTGGCGATTTCCTTTTCGCTTATAGATGTGAACGATTGTGGCGTCTTTAAACTATTGTGGTAGTTGTCCCTTCCTCCACATGAGGAGGAAAGGTCATCTGCTCCTGCAAGGCTGCACCACCGGACTTGTAAACCTCAGCTGGGATGGCATCTTGACCTGGAGCTTTTCCACTGGTTGACTGCTGAATGGCTTTTCTGACCTCTTCGATTGATGGGGGTGTGTGAGCTGTTGATTGATGGGGACTTGGGGTGTTGCGTCCAAAAGGTAACTGCATTTTCATTAGTCTGTCGTTGATACCTTCAGGAATGCTTGCTAGTTTTGATACGTGAGTTGTTTTGATAGCAAAACCCACGCCAGCTTCACGGCGCTCCTATGCACTGCGCCCACACCAGACGAAGGTGTAGCCTCCACCAGTTTCAGTAAGTTGGTCTTTGTCTGCAAAACGAGTCTTACTTAGGGCTGCAATATTGTAGCGAGCAAGCTCACGAGCTACAAGCGCTGTTCGTCTTTCAGGTCGATTTCAGGTCGATTTTCAGGTCGATTTGCTTTTGCATTGTCGAGCAGGGTTCAGACATTTCACGATGCATGAGTAAGCACCTTTGTTTTCATTTTTCTTTTGTTTCGACCGCTTAAGAGGGATCCCCGCCAGCCGCGGTATGCTGGCCAGAGTTTGGTGAAGCAGGCTATTTTTAGGGCACCTTTTTCAGCCCCGTCCTCATTCTACGGAGGAGAACAGAGCGATCCTAAATGGGGCTGCTGGGTCACTCAGGAGGCTGCCGGACCAACCACTGCCTCAGTCCAGTGAGGAACGGCCACATGTCCTGAATCACCTACGTGGAGGTTCACAGCTACAGCTTCCAGTGTATCGACACCTACTGCTTCGCCGTTTCCCTGTCGCCGCCGGACTTGAGGTTAACAAAAAGTCGATGTCATGACTTGCGCTTGACTTGGATTAAAGTGAGGGAGACGCGTAGGATCAACCTCACTCTAGTTTCCTAATGCGCCGGTTCCAGTGGCAGGACTGTGTCAAGATGGCTGGAAACGAATCAGGATGCAGGAGTTGTCGGAGGGAGACTAGTCTGTCTTCCTACCGCCTTAGGGGCTCCACTCCCGATTTTCTGTTGGGGTTTACTCCCTTAGCCTTTGTCGTTCCCAAGACAGCCACAAGAGAGTGGAACTATTTGACCCATAGCTGGGGGTTGGTTCATGAGTCACCAGGGCATGTCGACACGACGGTGGGCCTGCATGTCACATGTCTGGGAGCCAACCTCCTCCGAGTCCTTGTAGTTCAGCCTGAGACCGCAGGATGCTCAGTTTCCATGTTTCGGTGCGTGGAACCACTACATACGGCTTGCAGATGGAGAGGCTGTACACTGGCAGATAACGTATTTAGCTCCTTTTCCACATAAATGCTAGCCAGCGGTGTTAGCTGAGAGCAAGAGATGATAAGCACATCTACTACTACGACTACAACTACACACTAGACGCATCACACCGCCATTTGAAACACACACACACACACATACAAACATACATATATGCATACATATATATGCACATAAACTTATGAACAGTGCATAGCGTCCGAGCAAAGCTGGGCTGAAGTAATAGTAGTTAACTTAAGATGATCATCCCTTCAGAAAACCGAATAAACTCATAGGGAATTAATTAATGTGAATATATATATATATATATATATATATATATATATATATATATATATATATATATATATATATAAAGATGAACGTGTGTGTGTGTGTGTGTGTCTGGTCAATAATAGGCTCCTATATGGTTGACTATTTTAAAAAAACTGATTACGTATAATGAGAGAAGATGTATCGATGATCAGGAATGGGTATGTTTGATCTGGCAGAAAGGTGGTTCATAAAAATTGTGGTGTCTGCGGTCGCGCCTGGCTGCCAAATAAAAATTGTGGGTCTGCGTTCGCGCCTGGACTCCAAAGTATGGAAATAAAAAATGAAAAAAAAACAACGTGTACAATGGTTTTTTGATATAGATGTACATAAGAATACTTTGATGAGTATGTTACAACTTAAATAGGGATGGTATAATAAAATTGTGGGGTCTGCATTCGCACCTGTACTCCATGGAAATATGGCACAAACTTTAACAAAGACTTTTCATATCTATTTGCGTAAGTATACTTTGATAATGATGTTTCAGCTTGAAAAAATATGGTATAATAAAATTATGAAGAAATCTATAATATAAAGCTGAACGTCTGTGTGTGTGTGTGGTCATGAATAGGCTTCTATATTAACTATTAAAAAAAAACTGATTACATAATGATAGAAGATGTATCGAGGATCAGGAATGAGTATGCTTGATCTCGCAGAACGGTCGTTCATAAAAATTGTGTGGACTGCGTTCGCGCCTGGCCCCCAAAATATGGAAATAAAAATGAAAAAAAAAAAAAAAAACGTTTACAAGGTTTTTTTTTATATAGATCTATATAAGAATACTTTGATAAGTATGTTTCAACTTAAATATGGAGGGCATAATTAAACTGTGGAGTCTGCGTCTGCGCCTGTACTCCATGGAAATATGGCACAAAATTTAACAAAGACTTTTCATATCTATTTGCGTCAGTATACTTTGACAATAATGTTTCAGTTTGAACAAATATTGTATGATAAAATTATTGAGTGTTCGTTCGCGCCTGACCTCCATAGAATGTAAATATGTCACAAAGTTTGACAAGGTTTTTTAAATGGGGCGAGGGTCCACAATAATATCTTAACTTTAATCTTAATTCATGTTAGCTTTTATTTTTTATTTTTTGAGTTGAATCATATTGTGTCGAATAAATTCACCTCATAAATTCACGTATTTATTAAAGTGAAAGCCAAAAAAAAGTCGGAACTTTAGACAATTCTCGACACAAATTTTGCATAACTCTGTTTTTTCCTCTTCCACTTTTGCGTGGAACTCTTTCGAAAATAGATAAATAGATAAATAATAAAAATAAGAACGTTACTTGTTATCGTGTCAAAAGGAAAAATCCTGCTCACGTGATTACGTGAATTTTTAAAAACATTTACAACACTTTCTGCGTGTTTTTTACATTACAATAGTACAACCCTGAATCCGATGGCGCAATACTACACAGGTCAATACTGTAAAACTGAAACGAAGCTATTCTGCTTGAAAAGGGCATAATTTGCTTCTTATTCATATATATATATATATATATATATATATATCGATTTTTTGCTTTAAAAAACTAAAGTAATTACTTGTTTACGTTTCTAACATCCCATTTTTCTGTTTCGGATTATTTTACTAAAGTAAGTAAAGCTTCATTATTTTTCAAAACTATTTTTGTTTCTTTGTTTTTCGATATTTCGTCGATATTATTTAGTAAATGTTTAGCAGAAAAGCCAACAAACGACTACCCGAAAAAATAAATATACAAGAATATTCCCCAAGCACAAAATAAAGGAAAACATTAAAATATGTTTATAAATATTCCTTACGTTGACGGAAATCTCTTAAATTGTAAAACTAGAATGCTCAGGTGCCCCTACATCAAATTGAAAACGGGGATCTCCATTTCAAAGTCGCTGCCATTTTGATATTTGTTTTATCTACATAAAAATACAAACCAATGAACTTTTCTACCATAAAAGTAACTTTTATTGACTATAGTAACATTTATATCTTGTATATTTATATTATTGTATATATAACATTTTCTCTTTGTAAGGAAACATCATTTTATTGGTCACTCTTGGCTACGAATGGAAACAAAGTTGATATAAAAAATATATTTTCGCGAAAATTATCTTTACTTTCATCATATTTTGATTAGGGTAAAAAATTTGAGTATCAAATCTCTTTACAACCCCCTCCTTTTCATGATCTATCATACTTTCATCAATCACAGTCCATTTGCTGTAGGCTGTTTTTTAACCCATTCAACGACGGGTACTTCTGCTAGTATATATATATATATATATATATATATATATATATATATATATATATAAATTCTTTGTCATGTCTTTTGTAAGATATGGAACTGCTCGAAGACAAGATTCAAGCAAGTACGGATACTCCACAATGTTTTATAATTTTAAAGATGAGCATGCATTAACCTTTAAACTAAATAACTGATCATTAGGAATTTTGGTACGCATCTTTCCATAAAATTCCATAATCTAATTTGTATCTAGTTTAATGAAGTTTTATTTAAAGAGGATTAAAAGGTATGGAAAGCATTCAATACATTCAGTCAATTTTTCTGAATATATGTTAGAAATAAATTAATATATATTCCTCAAATTACAATACTATAGAATCCACAAATTTGTATAGATTTCACAACGTCATTTTTTTTTACCTAGGCATCACCACATATCAAGGCCCAGAGGACAATCAAGGATAAGGGTTAAAGAGTATACAGTAGTAAAATGGGACAATACATAGTGATCTTTAGTGACGGAAATTCGGTAATTTTTTTTAACTTAAGTGGAACGGATGAAAATGAAAGCGTTATATAGGTTCCGCAGATTTCCATTTATTATATTTTTAATTGACTTGAGAAATATAAGAAAATAACCATAAATCAGAATGAAAAGATAATCATCTTCCGATTTTTTGTTAATAAACTCTCAACTTCTGCATAAAGCTATTTACCGACATATCGTTTTCAAGGACCTTGTGTCTTTTTTATTATACCCACGAGGTCGGTGAGCAAACCAAGTTGATTCCTTTACCGTTCTTACGTGGCTGGCGCGTGTCGATGCATAAATATGAATCCTGAACCCTAAGTCTCTCGTATTATGAATATTGATATAATCGTCATCGCCATATGAACAAGTAGACGCAATTTTTTCTACTTCCTTTCTCTCTCTCCCTCTTTCTCTCTCTCTATGTTTTTTTCATATATTTCTTCTTTCTCTTCTTAAAGAAATATGGTCTCTTCAATCCATTGATTGATCTAGTGATCGCATATAGCGGTATTAATTGATTACATTGTGCGCATTATTGATGACATCTACAACAATAAGGACAAATGTCAAGAGGATTAGTAATTCTTAGCGATAAAGGGGTCCGTTAGGGCTTGAAAGGATAAACAAATGAAATGGCAAGATATGGCGTCGAATAGAATTTCACAAAAGAAAAAGAGAGATTATTATTAATCTGAAAGTTTATATATATATATATATATATATATATATATATATATATATATATATGTATATAATAAAAATATAACACGGAAATTACATAATTGTCGATGCAATAATTTATTTCAACCTTATGGTATTTTCAAGCATCTAAACTAAACAATTACATTTCTGATACTGAAATAAAGAAAGAAAAAGCTTTTTCCTTTTCCTTTCTTTATTTCAGTATCAGAAATGTAATTGTCTAGTTTAGATGCTTGAAAATACCATAGGGTTGAAATAAATTATTGCATCGACAATTATGTCATTTCCGTGTTATATTTTTATGTTATTGCTCTGTTTACCACATTGAGCTCTCATACCCGGATTTCCTCCTGGAATTATTCCATTATAACACTATATATATATATATATATATATATATATATATATATATATATATATATATATATATATATATCAAATGCAATTGATGCGTTTATTACACGTTTACTCCACGCTGCAAATTCTCTCTGCAATTCCAACAATATTTGGTACGAATTAACTTCAATCTATACTGGATTCGACAACTAAATTTTTACCATGCATATTGATCACTCTTTGTTATTTTCGCTGTTCGCTGGTACGTAGGGGCACTTTGGTAATCGTCTTATCAGTAGAGAGCGCGCTCTTGAATGGGATTCACTTTCACTTGTCCTGAATTATATATATATATATATATATATATATATATATATATATATATATATATATATATATATATATATATAAACTCTACCGACGGTATTTTCGCAAATATAATCCCTACCGAAACAAGCTCCAAATTATTCCAAAACTAAAGAAAGTGAATTGATCCCAAACTAGAGTATATTCAAGAGTGTAGTATGTTAGAGTTTTTAAACGGTGCTAACACAAAGAATGTTGAACATTCATTCAACGGCATTCTCACGTAGGTGATGTTGCTTAATCCCAATCTTTTCTATAATCGATATCATGCCATGTGTCTGACCGATTTCCTGCTTCTTTTGTTCTAGCATGTTTATAAGTTGATCTAGTGGTCTTCGTCAATTCGGTGTTATGATACCTCAGTGTAATACAGCTTCCCCATCCAGTAGCTTCTTTCCAAGAACTGCAAGGTTGTGGAACTCTTTTAATGCTTCTGCTTTCCACCTAACTGTGTTCCTGGATATGACCTTAAACTATATCCAGTGGTGAGGCCCCAGCTTGCGGGCTTTGGGGAGTGTGGAGCCACCCTTTAATTACCATTGCTCCCAGGTCCACTCTGACCCGGAGTGGTAGTACCTGTTAGGGTTCCAACTATGGGTTAAATAGGAACCAACTTGAAAACAACAAATATATTCTATTAAATATTTTTTTCTTCAAAATCTTTGAATTCGGCATTAAATAACCCGAAAAGGGTTGATATGCCGTAAAACAAAAACAACCAACCAACCAACCACCTAGCTGTAACCTTAGTCTTTACAAGACTGAAAGGAATATACCTCTTCTCTCTTCGTAGAAAGTCATCATTCATTCTTGTAATCTACTTACGTAAATTGGCTTCACGCCTTGTCTGGAGATTTATTCGTAAAAAAACTTAACATTATGCTTAATTATGTTTTGCCAATAAATATTATATTAATAGTATTATTAATACATATGAAGAGAATTATGCATTAGTATATGCAATTTGCATTATTATGTAATAATTTCAACTATACGCAATAAATAAACGGTCAATTGTTACCATATGCGGTTATCATTATCATGTATTTCGTATCTTTTATTCGTATTTATATTAATACGACAGCGTGTGTATTCTTTTGTGTGTCACGCTTACATCCAGGTCGTTTAATTGTTATGTTCTTCTATTTCTTATTATAAATAATTTTACCAAGAATTATTCATAAGTTTTGGTTTCGGTTTCGACAATAGCTGCTAGCACTTAAATCATCTATTTCTTTTTATAAATAATTTTATCAAGATTTCTTCATAAGTTTTGGTTTCAGTTTCAATTATGCTTGAAGGAACTCAAGGTATTTATATATATATATATATATATATATATATATATATATATATATATATTCATAAGTTTTTATTTCGGTTTCGATTCAAGCTAATGCACCCAAGTCATATGGATATATATTTTATATTTTTGAAATCGCAACTTTATAACATATAATCATCGATAAAACATTAACTCTATAATAATATATACCAAATCTTCAAGAATAAAAATATCCTATTTAAGCGTACTTTACGACCGGGCTTTAGCGGGCGTTCGTGCTAGCTTAGATAAATACTTTTCAGTTTTAATAAAAAAAAGCTACAATAATATTAGAGTTTCTCCATTTACACATAACATCTACAGATCGACACTATCAATATATTACATATAAATGAGTCCCCTGTGGAATTTCCACAGGTCCGCTAGTTAATATTATACTATTAATAGTTATTAGTAATTAGGGTTATATTAAGTAATTAAGTTTTAAAATTAGATTTTAGTATTGTGTATTTGTATTTGATATTAGTATTTACACATGCGATACTTGTAGCCGCTTTATTATTAACTAGCTTTACCCTGCCACGCGTTGCTGTGGCTGTATTTGGTGTAATGGCAAAGTCTAATAAAAAGAGAAAATGCATGTTTCTTATATTCTTAGTACAGCAATCGACTCCCACACACACAAAAAAAAATGCGGAAATGTAAGAAGTGATACTCTTGCAGTACGTAATGGTTAGATATTTTAGTGTTTTTATTTAATTTAAAATGTTTAATCATCTCGAAGAACAGTGTTTATGTCTGTATTTGGAGAATAGAAATGGTCGGGGAATCTGTTGAATATGTCAAGTTTGGGTAAATAAGTTAAAAACTATCTAAAACAGTGTCAGAGTTGTTTAGTTTGAACTGACTTTCGCGAACGTAACGTAACTTAATCAACGGCGTCCGCCAGCAGTTGTATGTTTGACAGATACAGCTAAAGACTCTTTTTCGAGCCGACTAAACGGTACATTAAATCGAAAGGGTTTGACGAAAAAGTTGTGGGAAAGTCAGTATGTAGCAAATGTAATTTCGTTAATGAAGAAGAAGCATTCATAATTGTTAATATAAACACGTACAGAATTGTTTAGCAAAGAAGAAACAATAATAATTTTCTGATCTTAATCAGACCTTTATCTGGTTCTTTATTTTGTTTTTGTTTTTCAATTTGAAAGCAAGTAACTACACGATGTAAATATGTAGATGATAAAATTAAATAGTAAATGCTCATAGTTAGAATTGTCGGTTAGAGTCGTCGAAAGCGGAAGTAAGAACCGAATAGTCGCGCAGTTAATGGTATTGGTTTTGTATTTGATTTTCAAGTGTAATGCAAGTAATTTCACGATATGGTTGCATTGTAATAGTAATTTGCAAAAAAGGAGATGTTAGTTTTTAAAAAAATTGTCTAGTTGCAAGCGGTAATAAATTAAGCTCATAGTTAGATATCACGGTTGGAGTCGTCAAAACCGGAAGTATAAACTTAGTAGTCTCGCAGTGCGCGTCTTACGGAAGAAAGAACTGCCAAACAAAACAATCTAATCTTAATCGGACGTTTAGCGCGTTTATTTATATATTTGGGGGGGGGGGGGTTAAGTAAAATGCAAGTAGTATCACGGTATCGTTGCATTCGTGTAATAAATGGTAACTAAGAAATCGTTTGTTTTTGTAATAATAAGTTTCTAGTGGGAATTACTAATAAATAAAGCTCATAGTCAGATTCCGCGGTTAGAGTTGTCAAAACCGGAAGTAAAATCCGAGTAGTTACGCGCCGTACGTTAAAGAAAAGCAAAGCAGATAGACAAAAAGATAATGTTAATCGGACTGGAAAATTGTTTTTTTTTTATGGGAGAGAAGCGAAAAAATAGAGAAAAAAGGGGGAAATGGCTTTAATAACCCTTTACGATTCCAAACCTGTGTTTATTCCTACTGTTCCTTGTGGACGCGTTCTCGACGGTGTCAAGTGGTATCAGGAGTAGTAGGAAATTAATAGTGAGAAAATATTTTACAACTTCCATTGATTCTAACCGGTTTTGGCAGTGAATTCTCCCCGGAAAAAATATAGGAATGTACGGTAATCGAGGTAGTGTAAGGATAATGGGCCTATAGCACACCTCAGATAATGTGCTGCAATTTGTGCACATTATATTTGCATGCAATGTCTTTATTTTTAATCCTATTAAGGTCAAACTCACACGGAAAAATGAGTTCACTTTATATATATATATATATATATATATTAATAATAATATATAGAGACAATATTCATTTATTGTGATATAGATTAAATAAGGAATTATCATTTAGTATTTGTAGGTTGAGTTGAGTTGATATTAAATATTAAAAATTAATTATAGACAAAATTAAACGATTAACATTATTTATTCACTAGTGAGGGGCGTAAAGACTTAGCCGATCGTAAAATACGTTCAAATATATTCTAATTAGCACAGATTTCTTATTTCTTATTACAGAACCGATTCTCTGTTGGATATATATATATATATATATATATATATATATATATATATATATATATATATATATAGTACTGATTTCAAATATGTTAAAGAATGACTTGGATGCCATCAGCGAGAATCAAAACTAAAACCCTTAGCGCTCTAGCTGCATTTCCTACCGTTTAGGCTATCGGCAGATGAATAGGAACGATTTAAAATTGAAATACTTTCAGTATGAATGAATTAGCGCATGTGCAAAAGTAGTAGATATATTTTCACACCAACGCACACACATGCATACCTCTATTGTTTTATTTATATGGATTTAACATTGTATATATTAAAAAAAAAATGGGTACTTATACAGTACGGTATACATATAGAAATTCTATTCGAAGTATAATAGCTTTGGTATACTTACGCATCAAACAAAAATAAGTAGCCTTATCAAAAATAAGGGAAAATTATCGAGTGGAATTTTAATTTAACCCCCCCAGTATTTTGCCGATCTGCCATTAATAAAAACAGAAATACTTGTCAAACAGGGGGAGATAAGTCAGCAGTCTATTTAATCAAGTAACAATTAATGGCGAATTGGAAAAAGAAGGAAACTGATTCTTATACTTAATTGAAATTCTACTTGATAATTTTCTGTCAAATCTTTGGTGAGGACACTTCATTTTTCCATGGTACATAAACTAATTTTTACTTGGAAGTCGTTTTTCATCTGTGACCCCGCACGTAAGTGCCAACATCTTCTCTTTCTTGTTACATGTACGGCATAATGACATCGATACATCGATTCTCGTTAGATCGCCAAAGTTAAGTAACGATGAGCCTGGTTAGTATCAGATGAGTGGCTATTTTGAAAATACCACATCGGTGAACATTTTAGGAATACCAGGCGCTGTATAAAAAAGGGACGTCAATACATTCATACAAAAGTTGCCAAAACCGTACGAGGATTTACATGCGAGTGCATATTATATACGTTTAGAGATTAGATAAAATAATCTCATGAAACTTCCTCCTTCAGCGGAAACCGGTTAAACCCACCTTAGAGTTAATGCCACAGTTTCATTTAATTTCTTTTTTCCCATAAAAAATAATTATCAGTGAAATATCCTCTTAAAGAAAATAAATAAATACGAATTAGACATGTTTAAAAACAAGTGAAGCATGGATAGTGCCCCGTGAGTACACAATAAACGAGGCATAAAAAAATGAAATAAAAACTTAAGGATTTGCCCCCACCTCGACCCTATTTAGCCTTAGCAGTCCTCACGGCCTTAACATATTTAACTTTAATTTCAGCACCATGCAAAACTGCTAAATAGACATACACAGAAAATTGTGGACAAATATGGTAAAATAGTCCCCAAAATAGAGTGTTTTTATTAGCCCTAAAAGAGCCCCTGGGCCCACCCAAGAGTTATCGCGAAGTATAGACAAACAAAATTATATAGAAATCAGTTAATTACAACTTTTCAGAAAGTTTTATAATAAAAATCCAAAGCAAGTTACTTTTACACTTTGCATAAACTGCCGAAATATGCCAAGAGCCGATTAAATTTAGGAACAGTAAAAGCAAAAATATAACATATTTATTGGATAATAATTACATTGAAAAAAGGGAACATTTATAGAATAAAATTAAATAAAAACACCGTAATTATTACCAATAAATATTCTCTCTCTTTTTTTTTTTAATGAACAAGAAACTTTTTTCTTTTCAAGATAATTTTTAAGAAAAATATTTAGTTTTATTTTTGGTATTTAAAAAAAATGTTTATTCTTTGGAAACTGTCGATTTGCTTTGTGTTTTTGTTTTGTAAGAAAAATTGTAAGCTTTCTTTAAAAAATGTTTACAATTTTAGGATTAGTTTCGTAGTGATTTGCTACGCGCGTCGCTTTTTATTGGCTGAGCAATTTTGATAAGCGCTAGGCATATTCTGACGGTTTTACGTCGTCTGCCAGTCGAACCCGAACCAACATTTGCAAAAATCCGATGCGCAAAATGCAAAAGTATTTAAGTTTTTAATGATTAATAAATGAATACGAATATAAGATATTTATTTTAATAATACTAAAAAAAAAATTAAGCCACTTTAGCTATTGGATCTTTATTTCCTTTCATTTCAAGGACGAAATACGTCCTCTGCGCCCTCAAAACTCAATTGCGTATTAATTAGGATTTGTACCCAGTAATTGCCTGATGGAGCAAAACCATGAGAAAGAAAGAAAGAGAGAGAGAGAGAGAGAGAGAGAGAGAGAGAGAGAGGGGGAATTAGATGGATAAAGACTGACAGATAGTAACTGAGAGAATACTAGAATAACGTGATACCTTAACCAGTGTTTAGATCAATGTATATCTAATAGATATACCATACAGAACACTAAATAATGCATTATTAGTATTTGATATTCATTCACTATTATTAGTGTTAGGCATGGAATTTGTAATATTAGTTTAACACTGTTTACTTCTCTTCTTTTAGTGGTTTACGTCTATTATCATTCTTATCTATACCATGACGAGCAGCAGCAGGAGCAGCAGGAGCAGCAGCGTGACGTAGCGTCGCTACTTAAACTGTTGATGGGCAAAATGTAAGCCTCTTTGGAACTTGTGTTTTATTCCTTTTCAAATCATGTGCAGTGAACTGGCAACAATATCAAATAACCGTGCTGACTGGTTTTGTCTTGAAGAAGAGAAAGGGGAGACCTTGGGACGCTTATCTGTGTTCGTCACGCATCAGAAACAGCAACAACAACAAGAAAAGAAAGAAGTAAAGAAGGAGATGCCTGTTAAATCTGAGAGTAACGTTAATCTGATTCTTGTTTTCGGTTAATCTCCGCCATTGGATAATCCGTATGAATCGGGTGAATCGTTTTTCACGCTCTTGGTCTGGTGAGGGCAGAAGTCAATATCAGTTTAGACAGGAGAAATAATCTGCAATTGTTCGAAAGTGGAAGGGAATGAAAACCAGAATACATATACAAAAAGAAAGAGAAATAGCGTAATAGCGCGGGAGCGATCGATCGAGTGAGAGAAAGAGAGATAGATAGATCGAGAGAGAGAGAGAGAGAAAGAGAGAGAATAGATAAAGAAAAATAGATAGC